>NW_005187752.1:364230-369258 GCF_000239375.1 Pundamilia nyererei | reverse complement strand
ATCATTGATTTTACAAAAAGACAATAACCCCAAAGGGCTATTTGACCAAGAATGAGAGTGATGGAGTGCTGCACCAGATGGCCTGGCCTCCACAGTCACCCGACTTAAACCCAATGGAGATGATTTGAGAGGAATAAATCGCTGTGGCAGCTTCATTGCATGAAGCATGCCAGCGCACGGTATCTGGTGTGATCTTATGGCAGTTTAGACATTTACTCTTGCTCTTGCATTTAGTTTTCAGCAAATACCCTTGTTGGGCTGACTGTGACTTTACTGCAGTTTCCCTGCTATTAGCCACAGCTCTGCTCATATCTCCACATTCCTTGGTCCCAGTGTCATACTGTTTCTGATGCTCATCCAGTTTAGGGTCATAGGGAGGCTGGAGGCTATCTCTGCTGCTACAGGGCAAGAAGATAGGTGGTCAGTCTGTTGCAGAATATTCATGTTTTCAAATAAGAAGGCATAATTAGGTGATGGCAGGCAACTGTCAGACAGCCTCCCATGCCACTGTTCTTGAACCTGCTTATAATATTCAATGAATCAAGTATATTTTACTTGATTTGGCCAAGAACTAAATTTCATTATATTCTTTTTAATTCTCAAAAAGAAACCTTCTCCTCTTAACAGAAGGAGGCAGTATCTATTTTGTGCAGAAGAGTCAAATGATCCCAGGTTTAGGTTTTGTCAAACCAGCTAACACAAAGAAATCCCTGCTGTGTTGAACTTTCTTCATAGTATACCCCTCTGGTAGCTGCTTGTGTTCTGTTATGATAAGCTAGGCTAACTATATTCTGACTCGTGTAACTCAGCATCTTACATTTATCTTGACAATCATTAACATAATGTACAAATGCTGCATCATAATTTGTCTCATTCTGTGACATAAATATGCACCAAATTATGTTTGTTTGTTGAGGCTGTGTGGGGAACACATATATATTCAGACATAATATGTCCACTGTGGTGTCTCGCAGTTCACCAGACTCAGGGAGTCCAAACGTTCTAAATAGAAAATGCTTCAGAATCAGAATAAACCACACAGGACATGCCCACTCTGAAGGAGCTGTGGGTCTCTCACTTATGATTCATTACTCCAACAGCTCTAAGTACTCAAGGATGTGTTCAAAGAGTTGTGCAGCTGAAGCTTTGTGGATACTGATTGGGGTGTGTCCTCAAAGAGCATGACTTAACCAACAGGGCGCCACCAGTAGTAGGCAGCTTTCATCAAAGCCCGTGTGGGCATCGTTTCATAAATACTATGTGCACCTGTGGATGAGTCATGCATGCCCTGCTGCATGCCACAATTTCTCACCATGGTTAGACAACTTATTAGGCTTGAGAAGCTAATGGCAGGGTTAGTATGAAGGATGACCATTGATACACAGCTGGTGTAGGCATCCAAATCAAGCCTGTAACAAAGAGACTTAAAAAAAAAAGAAGCAACAACAAAGCACGTCACATGTGGGTACTTCAGGAGAGTTGTGAACAAGGGAAAGGCAAACAGCAAAAAACCTTTTCAAAAAGAGTAAAGCTTGATGCATATTTCCTGCAGAAAGGTTAGTCTCAGGAGAGGCTGGTTGAATCAGGGGCTCTACCAAGGCAATATGACTAGTACAACGCCCAGAAAGGCAAGGAAGGGGTTGGTGGTTGTGCTGGGCGCTACATCTCTTCCATTGTGTGCATAGTGGGAGCTGACAACAAGTTGAGGGAGGGGAGTCGATACCACTCTGATGAAGCTAAGCTGGTGTGCCCCCCAGCATCACTCTGCATGGCTTTGTTTCTTTCATTTGTACATTTAATACAATAATTTGGATTTGTGCATTTGTGTACATACAGAAACATTGAGGAGTGAATGCACTAAGACACAACACACTGTTGGCGTAGGCGTAAAACATGAGGGGAAGAAAAATAACTGAAGGATGGGGGGAAGGGTGATCAAAGAAGAAGTAGGGCGAGTGGAGAAAGATGAGCTGGTTCCCTCCCTTCCTCCCTCCTCCTCCTGTCTCTGCTTTTTCAAGGGAGATTGAGAAATACAAGGTCAGTCTTCACAGCTTCCTCTCACCTGCAATTGAAGCCCCAGTGAATGCAGGCTCTTCTGTTCTGAGACATGTGAAGCTAGAGACACTGGCAACCATAGTCAATTGTCTTCCAGGGGCCAGAGCAGGTGACATTGAGGGAGATTTACAACTGCTGGCTAAGGGTAAATGTAAATTCAGTAAAATTAATTCACATCGGCAGTAATGACACCCAATCGGAGGTCACTAAAATCAATATTGAATCAGTGTGCAACTTTGCCAAAACAATGTCAGCAAAGTCAGATTGCTGTCTGTCTGAGTGGTGTCCAAAAACGATGTGGGCTTCATAGATAATTGGGAAACTTTCTGGAGGAAAGCTGATCTTGTTAGGAGAGACGGCATCCATCCCACTTTGGATGAAGCAGCTCTCATTTCTAGAAATATGGACAAATTATGACTATTCAGAGTTGGGACCAGGAATGAGAATCCTACACGCCTCTCTGCAGCTTCTCTCCTCCTGTTACCCCCCAAAACCGTGGCGGCCCACCCTCGAGTGGGCCGCCACGGTCACATCTGCATCTCATCTCAAGAGTTTTGGTGGAGGACTATTTAACCCCGCACAGACGGCTGCTCCACGCCAGTCCGTTAGTCACTTCACAGTGGTAACTTGGCTCCCCGCTGAACCTTTATATGCTTAGTGTCGCATGAGCTGTGCTACTTTTACCTCTGTGTTCTCAGGTTCCTATCCGACGTGCTGTGTTAATCACTTGCCTGTCCTCCTGCCCACTTGTTCTCATCTCTGCCTCCTTGGACTTACCCTCCACGGACGTACTCCCCTCTCTGGGTTCCAAGGTCCGGCTCAGATTGTAAGCCAGATTCCCTTAGCCCTGCCTAATAGTGTCTTCCCATTCTCCTGCACTCTAGTAACCTTTTCCCCTTTCTGTTGCAACCTTCAACGGTCCCGATCATGGCTCCCGTGTGCTCCTTTGCTTTCCTGGTTTTCTTTGCTGTCCCGGGTCGCTTTTCGTTGGATGAATAAAACTCGAACTTGCCCACATTAAAGCATATTGTGTGTACTTTTGGGTCCTGCTTGTGTGCAAACCACGATTCATGACAGGTAGTGTGGCAGCAATCTTCCAGACCAGCCTATTAATCAACCAAAGACCCAGACAGACGTTTAACTCATTTCAAAGCCTGATGCTTAGCCTTGTCCACCCCAAATGTGAAACTCAGAAACAGTGTTGGGTGCAACGCGTTACTAAGTAACTAAGTAACGCATTACTGTATTTAAATTACTTTTCCACTGAAAAAGTAGAGTAACTGATTACTGTTCATATTTAGGTATTTTAATTACAGTTACTTACAATGTACTTGCGTTACATTGTAAAATAATTAAACTCGCTGAATATCATGATTTAATTTCAATAATTTATCTTCTAAAGGTAAAAGTAAACTCTGTCACTTTAACATCGCTGTAGTGCAGGTGCGCGTCATTTCACGACAGTTTGCTGCATAGCCGTATTCTAAAGCGGAAGATGTCGGACTCGGCTGAAGCGAGTGGCTGTTTTATGAAATGGACATATTCCTGTCTCTTCACTTTTCTGAAACAAGCAGACAAGAACATTACAGTAATGTGTAAGCTATGTCCTGGGGAGAAAAAACTATCGGCCGCTGATAATAGCACGAGTAATTACTGAAGCGCCTGACACGAGAGCATAGACGAACACTTCTGAGTGATCCTTGTTCATCATCCATGGATAACACCGCGGCAACTCCTGCTAAGCAGGCAAAACGTGATTTTACTTCAGCAGCACAGAAAGCATCTGAAGGTGAGCTTAAAAAGATGATTGCAGGCTACATTGTGGAAGAGATGCTACCGCTGCGTACTGTAGAGTCTCCGTCTTTAAAAAAATATTTATTATTTAAAGAGCTTAATTTCTATTGTTTGTCCACTCAAGGTTTATAGGGATTTTAAGAAGTATTTAGTTAAATTACTTATTGAGTAATTAAGTTGCTTTTCAGACACAGTAATTAGATAAGTATTTTAAATACAATTTTGATTAAGTAATTAGTAATTAATTACTTACTTACCCAACACTGCTCAGAAACCAGTCTTACTTGTTATCATCTATCGTCCACCTGGGCCTTACACTGAGTTTCTCTCTGTCAGACTTTTTATCTGATTTAGTGCTCAGCTCAGATAAAATAATTATTGTGGGTGATTTTTAGACTCAACTGGCTTCTGTCAAAATGTAAAAGAACCCACCCACCACTTTAATTGCCCCACCAGAGATTTTCCACAACTCCAATGGAATTAAATTGTTTTGGTCTGTTACTCGCCGCCCTCGCAGGAACCCTGATGGGGCTGTTAACCCCCGGTCTCTAGTCTACCTTGGACTTGATTTGCTGTTCTGGTCTTACTCCCTTGAATCTTTCTGCTGCTGAAATCCCATAACTGACCATTTCCTCCTTTCATTTAACCTCACTCTCTGTTTGGTTCTACCAAGCCAACCCATCTCATCTTGTTCCGCAACATCTTGATCCTGTCCCTACAGGACTTGTGAAATCCTGCCTCTCTTCCTTACTCCCACTCATCTCTGCTATCATCCACTCTTCACTCACCACCGGTATCATTCCCTCCTTATTCAAGATTGCTTCAGTCACTCCTATACTGAAAAAACCTTCCTCAAATCCTAACAACTTTAACAACCTCCGTCCGATTTCTAATCTACCCTAGGTGTAGTGATGGATGCAGACCTTAACACATTAAGACAATAACAAAATCAGCTTACTATCACCTCAAGAATATTTCAAGGATAAAAGATCTGATGTCTCAACTGGACCTGGAAAAACTAGTCCATGCATTCATCTTTAGTAGGCTTGATTACTGTAACAGCATCTTTACAGGTCTACCTAAAAAATCAGTCAGACAACTACAGCTCATTCAGAACTCTGCTGCTCGAGTTCTCACTAAGACCAAAAAAGTGGACCACATCAGTCCAGCTCTGAGGTC
>NW_005187752.1:353002-359030 GCF_000239375.1 Pundamilia nyererei | reverse complement strand
AAGTCTGAGAAATCAGACAGAAACTCTGTGTAAGGCCCAGGTGGACGATAGATGATAACAAGTAAGACTGGTTTCTGAGTTTTACAGCTGGGGTGGACGAGGCTAAGCATCAGACTTTCAAATGAATTAAAAGTCTGTCTTGGTCTTTCATTAATTAATAGGCTGGTGTGAAAAATTGCTGCCACACCGCCCCCCCGGTCATGTCACAGTACAGAAACTGCTTTACTTAGAGTCACTAATGATCTTCTAATAGGAGCTGACTCTGGTCTACTCACCATCCTCGTCCTTTTGGATCTGAGCTCAGCCTTTGACACCATCTGTCACTCTGTCCTTCTAAGCAAACTTTCCTCTCTCGGCATCTCTGACACACCCCTAGCCTGGTTTCAATCATATCTCCTTGACCGCTCCCAGTTTATTCAACTGAAATCAATCCACTTACGTCTTTTCCCGGTCACTTCTGGTGTACCCCTAGGTTTAGTCTTAGGCCCTGTCTTCATAACTTACATCCTCCAAAATATAAGCAAAATATAAGAATCAGACCATTTACCATCTCAATTTATGGAGAATAAAGTGTGTGTATATTTTTATATTATATTTGCATACATTTCTAAATTTGAAAGGTAGGACTGCTACACGCATTATTAGTGATATTCCTGATTGTTTTTAGACCTCTACCTGAATGTTGAATTTTAGGCGTTTAATCTATTTATCATTAATAGGTACATTTTCAGCTGTTAGAACTACTATAGTTCAATTTTGTTTTTTACTGGATAAGACAAAGAGTATGAAGTTTTCCCCTATTCTGTGAATCAGATATGACTGTAAACAGAGGATCCGCCCTGACCGGGTATACCTTCCTTTTGTACAATTCATACCCACTCTCAATATAAAGTAGCACGTGGAGAGCAGCTCACTTTCACCAGTGAATTCAGGGCAACACAATAACTCACAAGACATTGTTTTTAATATGGATTTCAGAAATGATGAGAAACACAAGGATAGCATTATTTATAAACGTCTGACTTCATGGTTTATTCAGTTTGCCTTTCTTTGTTTTTTAAAAATAAAAAGTCTGATTTATCGATCACCCTGAGAACAAGCTTACTACGTGTTTGCTGGAGGGAGGTTAGTGTTTTCACATCTTATCTTCTAAAGGTTTTTCTTAGTATTGTCGCTGGCTCATAACACCCCCGTTTTTGTGACAGCTGAATATGTGTCACAAGACAGATGTGTTTGGGTTTGTGCGTGTGTGTGTGTTAGCAGGTTCAGAGGCTGAGAGTACTGCAAACCAAAGACCAAACCAAATCCACAATCAGAGATCACTTAACAGTGGACATATAGTATGTAATAATTATAATGGATTGCATTTATATAGCGCTTTTCAAGGCCCTCAAAGCGCTCTACAATTCCACTATTCATTCACACACTGGTGGAGGCAAGCTACATTTGCAGCCACAACGGCCCGGGGGAAGACTGACAGTAGGTGAAGTGTCTTGCCCAAGAACACAAAGACCAAGACAGAGAGAGCAGGGGATCGAACCGGTAACAAGATGAGCTTCCCAACCCGCTGAACCACAGTTGCCCCAAAAATGGACAACAATCATGGACGTTTATTTTAGCAATAATAAATATAAATATTATTACTTATTATTACTTGGTGCTACGCAGAAGGCTGATCCCCACGCCCCATTATGGCAGGACTTCCAGCGTGCCAGTGGCCCTGGGGCTCCTGCTACTTGACGCGGTGACACTTTGTCATCCTCCTTCAGAGCTACTGCTACCTAGCAGACTGATGCCTCCGCCTCCGGCTCGGCCTTTGCATCTGGCAGGGCCTTGACCGGGGTTGCATGTGTATATGTACAATTGTAAATAGTTCGTTTGGAATACTTTCACTCTGGGCTTTCAGTTGCATTGTCTCCTGATGGGGTGTCTTAAAGAATTACCTGGTACATATGGAATATGTAATGGAGTAATGGAAGTTACACTGTAACCTTGTTTCTCTAAGTGAGAACCAAGGTTACACCTTCAGGCCGCTCGGAGACGCGTTCCGATCAAACCAGCACCGGTTTCACGTCTGCACAGCTGTTTTATATGTAAGTTGTGGGGCGTGGCCAGGTCATAAAGAATTATCCACATCACGACAAAGACTCAGAGAACCAAGGTTACAGTGTAACCATACAAAATGCTGTAGAGTTGGTGGAGTGAAGGATGTCTGTTTTTCTGGGAGTCATGACTACAGCTCATGTTAGAATGATGCTGTACAATTTCCTAGACAAACTGCAGCAATATGTAATATACACTGATACTGAATCCATCATAGTTACGTCATTAACACATGAGTGGATTCCTCCTTTGGGACCCTTTATGGGCGATCAGTGAATTATATTGTGGAGAGGCAGAGGATTAGGTCACAGAATTTGTGTCGGGGGTCCAAAATGCTATCTGTATCACACAAAGCAGAGCAAAACTTATTTTGTAGTAAACCAGAAAACAGACACGCATGTGGTTGTTGTCTCTGATACTTTTAAGCACGATAAAAAAAGTTTTCATCTAGAGAATGATTCAATTGTAAAAATAAAAGTTCAAGTGGTTTACAACAAATGTAGCGTGTTGCCTGATTATCTGCTCCACATCTACTCCTGCTGGCAGCCTTTATATAACCAGCATTTTCACATAAGAGATATAAACTTTGCAACAACATCCTTCCACCTCCAGACAAGAACAGTTATAATGATGTATAATAATAATAATAATAATAATGTAGAACTACAAAATGTTTTCACCAAATATTGGATTTGGTGAAGTAGGAATTTAAGTTGTATTTATTTAGTTTAAACTTGTTTAGAAAATCCAGTAGAGCGATTTCTGTGAACAATTCTGTTTAATAATCCCAGAGAAATCGCACAAATGTTTCCTGATAACACCAAATATTTTATAGAAGCATTTAACGATGCGGTAAGCACCCTTTATGTTCTTATACAAAATAAATCCAAGACACCTGACTATTTAAGACTCAGAACGAACCTGCTGTCAGACCAGCCACTTCTTAATATCACTAAAAAAGGATGAAAGAAAAAAAGAAAGAGGTGAAACAAACATCGATTTTATTAATGCACTCTGTGCGATACAACAACAACCAGTAAAAAAAAACATCAACACAATATGGTGGATTTTTATTTCTGTTATTAGTTGCTGCTGTCCCTTTCATAGCTAGTATGACAGCAAACAGGTGAAACATACACACAAAAAATGTTTGTAGTCCCTCAGCACCAAAAACACCAAAATACAGAAACCATCGGACAAACAGCTCAAAATGAGCTGGACAAAGCTATGGTTGAGGTACTGCAAAGAAATGACATAGATGTGTATGAAAAAGCTACAAAGTACTCCAGTATTCTTCAGAGATATCGCTAACGCTGCCACGGGAATGTGATATTCACAGAGAAACCCCCCCACCGACATGACCTCTGTGGCACCGGGCAAACCTCCACCCGGCCCCCTCTAAACAGGTAACAGTAGACTTAAGAGCCACAGGACTCAGTGCCGCTGAATCTTTGATTTTATTTATTTTTTGTTGTGTTTTACTTGCATCTATTTGAAAGGGTGAGTGTAAACACAAAACATTAAAAATGAAACCTAATAAAACAAGTTTTAGAAAGAGACTTTTTCATTTGATTCAATTTTATTTGATGGGTTATGCAGAAATAATAGAATTGGGCTGAAAGGTCTGTTGCTTTTTTACATATTCAAGTTGTGTATGATGTTTTTAAAAAGTAACTAATTATTTTTGAAAATAAGTAATCAGTTAAGTAATGGGATTACTTTCTCGGAGAAGTAATCAGTAATTAGTAACTAATTATTGTTTTCAAGTAACTTGATCAACTGGTCAAATAAATACTGTCAGTAAATACTGACTCAAGAGATTGTGAAGGCATACCGTGTATGTTATTAACAGTTTTTTGGTGAGTTACTGAGATATTGTGTATTATTCTTGTGTTGTCCATGCATTTGCGTTTCATAAACATGTATCTTTCCATTTTTTTAAAACATGTATATGCTAAGGACACCCCAGTATGTGCCCTGTACCTATCTGTTTCATTTAAAAAATACTCAAAATGTACCTAATAAATTAAACACGACTCCTTGATTGACTGTACATTTTAAAATAGCAGGAAACAGGGGGGGCAGAATAAGAGTGAGAAAGCTGCAGAGATGCTCCAGAGACTAATGAGCTAACTGCGGGGTGTTCTTCCTCGTGTGACTGCTGTATTTGGGTCAGTCAATAGTCCCGTGTAGTGATAGCGCCGCTGATTTAAAGGAGTTTAGAGCTGTCCGACAGCCAGGCCCACATCACTCTGAAGATATGGGCCACGGCAGAAGCAGCATCCAGAAAACTGCCTCCAAGCAGCCTAATGTCTCACTGTACAGAGAGGGAGGAGTCTGAGGCTTGTGTGAGCTATGTGGAGTATTTGGGTTTTGCTCTAAGAACTATTTAGTCTTTGAGTTTTCAGGTCAGTAATTTGTCATTATTCATAAAGACTGAATGCTAAATGCTTCAGTTGAAGCTAATAAATGTTCCTGATTGACAACAAGCTCCCTCATATAGAAATCTGCTTACAGGATGTTATTTCTTTTGCTCAAGGTTGGCATCCTTTGGTTGTGCATAACAACAGGATGATATCTAAATTGTGTTTTTTCACAAAAAAGCTCCTTGAAAAGTTTTTCAGTGACAAAAAGAACTTATTCTCTCTCAACATCAAACAGGTAAACAGCGAAGCACAATATCTGCTTTTATTAAAGTCTAAATGGCATTATTGATGGAAACAAAATACTGAGCTGCTCTATTTCTTCATGTGTAAAAGACTTTTGTCAGTTAATCACACAACCTTGGGAACTTGGGGCGACCGTGGCTCAGGGGATTGGGAATCGCATCTGCAACCGGAGGGTCGCCGGTTCGATCCCTGGGCTCTCTGTCATAATCATGGGTCATAATCATAATCTGAGTTACTTGAAAAAAGTAATTAGTAACTAATTACTGATAACTTCTCCAAGAAAGTAATCCCATTACTTAACTTATTACTTATTTTCAAAAATAATTAGTTACTTTTTAAAAACATCATACACAACTTGAATATGTAAAAAAGCAACAGACCTTTCAGCCCAATTCTACTTTTTCTGCATAACCCATCATATGAAATTGAATCAATTAAAAAAGTCTCTTTTTTTTAACTCATTCACTGCCAGCCATTGGCAGTGAATGAGTTAAACCCATTGACTCATTCACTGCCATTGACGGCTATAGACGTCAATGGCAGTGAATGAGTTAAAATTGTTTTATTCAATTTAATCTTTTAACTTTATGCATCAAGCAAAAATTTAATTATATGCAACAGTCTTTGACTTGAAGAAATGTGTTTAATATTTAAACCTATTTCCTGCATATTCAGCATATAAAATAAAATCAAGTTTTGTGTTTACCCTCCTTCAAATAGATGCAAGTAAAACACAGCAGAAAATAAATAAAATCAAAGACTCAGATAATTCCATTAACAATGTTCTACAACACACACACACACACACACACAGAGAGAGAGAGAGAGAGAGAGATCCAGTTTAGTGAATGCAGTAAGCAGTGGAGTGGAGGTGAGACCAAGCAGCAGGCTCTCAGCCACAGCTGCCTGCATCAGTGCGCCTGTTAGACTCCACCACAGGAGGGCAGAGCAGCCAGAAAATGTACTCAAGTACCACTACCTCAACATAGTTTTACTCAAGTAAAAGTAAAAAGTATTTAGTAAAAAAGGCTGCTTGAGTACTGAGTAACTGATCATAACATCTGATTTAATGTTTCAAAATGAGAAAATCAGATAGACAAAAATATAAAGTTTAGTGCAAATTTTGGTATTTGAAAGACTGAAAAGCAAAAAGGATACTAAATATAAATAACACTTTTCCAAATCAGTTTTCACACACACACACACACACACACACACACACACACATATACATATATAAAAAACACCCAGCACGC
>NW_005187752.1:341125-352630 GCF_000239375.1 Pundamilia nyererei | reverse complement strand
TATATATATATGAAAGATTGAGGGGCTGACTGATTGCGGAGCTGACTAACTGATTTTTGCCCCCTGCCCCAAGTGGTCATTAGAAATACTGCGGGCCAACGTGGAGTTTGATGAAGTACAGCAGCCTTGTTTGGAAGTAGCAGACGACTTCAGTTTCATCACTGCTTTGCTTGAGTCTGTGTTTGCATCTATTGTCTTGATTTTGCCACAGAATGAAGTTAAAAGCAACATTTGAAGGTTGAATATGTCGTAAACCTCATCAAACCTCCACTGAGCAGAGAGAGAGGAGTCTGCGGCTAACATATACTGTATACACAAATCTGTGTAACGCCGCTGTGTGCACACACTAATGAATGTTTACATCAAATGCTGTAAGACTGAGTGGGCGTTAAGTGCACATTCCTGTGTAGTTCAGTGCTTGTAGCTCATCTTTTCCTTTTTAAGGTTTTCATAGTAATTACGGAGGCATCTCCAAAGCTGCCCTGAAACCACATCAGCACACACAAAGAAATCAGAAGGTGAAACTAGAAGAACGCCGTGTTTCAGTGATGCTAAAAGCGTCCTCTGCACTGGAAGAGCTCAGCTTTGTTTTACCTGACAGAAGCTCTGTGTATATTATTTGTTTCATCATCATTATGGCCACGGTACACTTTTAATTAACTTGTTCTGGTTGGAGCGCGCTGAGCTGCTTCTTTTGCTCATTTGATTCTGTCAATCCTGTAATTAGAGATTAGAAGGATGAAACCAACGAGTCTCACATTTGTTTATTTTGTCTTTCCAGCACATAAACAGCAGAAGCTTCTAGTTTCACATCCAACTCTTACTCATATCTTCAAAATCACTCGAGTCATACTGAAAGCGAGGGACATGCCAGATGACGCTTTGTTGTAGTGATCAATCCCCAGCTGTGGACTACTTTCTTTATTTGCTTTATCTAGAGGTTTTGGATAGCACGGGGGCAAAGGAAGGGCAACAGGGAAGTAGGGTGGCACATCCTACTTCAGTGAAGATCCCCAATATGTAAATTCAGCAAACTAAATATCCACTTTAACACTATTTATTGTATCAGTATCTCCAATAATTAGTATTTTAAGGACATAAAAGTTGGGGGCAGCCGGGGCACGGGGAACGGGTGGATCTACAGCAAGGGGTTGCCCCCCCCCATAGCTCCGCCCCACCAAAAGTCCAGGTTTCTAGGTGGAGTCTTTTACAGTAGCTTTAAATTCACAGATAAAAATAATTCTTATGTATCTTTATATTAAATGGCTTTTATAAAGTGTTGCGCAGTCCCACTGACCTCCCACATGACAGGCCACATTTGGACTGTTCAGTGGTTCAGAAGCACTTTATCCTTGAATGTTTAAACCAGCTTCACAATCATCAATTCAAATTTCATTAGAGAATCCACACAAACATGCAGACGACAGGGTGAAGCACGTCTCTGAAGCAGAGGTCTTATGGAGCGTCACGGTTTGAAACTACAGCTCAGTTGGCGGTGCCAAACAACACGGTAGAAGCACACATGTAAGATTGTTGTAGTCTGCATTGAGGACATTTAATGGTAAAGACATGGACAGCCACGTTATTAAGCAGCTCATCTTAACTGCAGTTTGATTCTCCACAGTCTCTTTTTCCTTCACAACTTTCTTTGATGGTAAAAGGACACTTTATTTTTCTTCTCTACTGGAACACACAGATAGGAACTATCAACACATGAATCCAGACATATGTGTATTTCCACTTTACAACACCAAGGTTTAGACCGAGGTATTCTTGCAGTCTCCTTGTGAACTGCACTGAATCCATCGGTCAGAATTGAAAACAAAAAAGGCACTGAGTGCAAATAATAGCTGTTTGCTAACAAGGCACCAAAAACAGGAAGCAAGGTCGTTCTATCTGGACAAACAACTTTATTTGTGGTAATGCATCTATACACTGTACATTCAGTCACTGTAGTATATAAGCATAGCTATTTTCAAACATAATCTCATAAAGTCCTTTCCTTTACAATATATCTGTATCGTTAGAGAAGGGAACAGTGGCGCTGGAAGAGAAAGGCATGAAGAATCAAGAAAATAAAGGAAATAGATGAATAAGCCAAGCCTCTTTTCATACTGTATGTGTGGCATTAATACATGGGAGCGCTCGCCTCTTACATAAAAATATTTCTAGTACTGTATATAGTATTAGCAGCAGCACAGGGCTAAAAAGATACATGAGGATGAAGGGAAAAGAATCAGCACGGTGATATAGTAGGTGTAGCTGTGTGCGACCTGTACTGCAGGTCAGCTGATCCCAAACACACTGTTAAAAATCCATGAGTGGTGAAAAAAGTCATGTCATATAAAGACTACAGTAAAAAAAAAAAAAAAAAAAAAAAAAGATTAAATTCTCTTATGCATGAACTGTTTTTGAAACATCTCAGTTAAAACACAAAGTTTAAAAAAAACAAACTCCCCACCAGCTATTGTAAGAAAAGAGTTTTTGAAAAAGGAAACACCATGTACATATATTATTACAATATCGTAAATGAAAAAATATTTACATTTGTAAATTCTTATTCAACTCTTCACACTGGCTAGTATACTAATGTGGACTGTTATTGCTGCTTTGCTGCCGTCGTTTAGCAAAATGGTTCTTTAGAAAATAAAATGTGTTTTTAAACGTCAGGAGGACAAAAAGCCAAATGTCATTGTCTCCTTCTTTTGTAGAAAACCACAAGCACTGTAAGGCCATTAGCTATTTCGTAAAAACAACTACAAAATGTACCAATTTCAGCTCTGCCAAACCCAGAGTAACAATTTGCCAAAGCAGGTGGCTTTTTTGCCACAGCGTGCACATAATTGATTTCAAGTACGGGGCGAGGAAAGAAATCGTTCAGAAAAACGCCCAAAGCTTTTTAGGATTGTGAAGTTTGTTCGTTGCGCTGAAAGGGAAACACGAGTAAACTGGTGGATTCTCAGAATACTGATATAAAGAGCTGCAGAGCGAGGGCGGGGCTTGATGTGACGCCCCTCCCTCTGACAGCTTCAGCATCACCTGTCCTGCTCTGGAAACCTTTGGCCCTCCTTCAGGCACTTTAGGTTTTCCAGCATTGATTAGTTTTTTTCTTTGTGTGAAGTTTGATTTTCTCTTAAGAACAACATACACGTGTTGCTTTTTTTTAATAACATTTCTAAATAAGACAAATTGCTTGATATTGCATAACACAATAAAACCCTTACATGTACAGTATCAATGCCCAATAACTGACTATAAGTATGGCAAACGCTGTCAAATTTCATGCATAAAGAAAATTAGTTTTCTATTAAAAATGTGAACAGAACTGTTAGTTTGAAGTATTCTTCTTTAGAAAGTAAAAACTTCAACACAACAGACAAATAATAAAATATTTTCACATTTAAAACAACATCAATAATTAAAGGAAAACTAGCATCAACACAATGTACATTCTGATTGTATTGCATCCACAGTGTGGCGGCTGATTCACAGCCTCCGGCTTCTGAATACAACGTTTGTTCGTGCTCCTGTTGTCAGACTGGAGAGTGTGCTGCTGCCCAACGCCGGCTTCCTGCTTATTTACAATACTTGCCTAATGAAAACAGAGCAGCAATATTCTTTTGAAAATGCATATAATCAACAAAATGCTATATGGTAGGAGTCGCGTATAAGATGATGCTTTCAAAGAAAGATTGCTGAAAATAGTGGGAGTACGATGGGGGAGGGGCTGTTTTCACCTCATGACAAAGTGCGATTCATTATTGTAAAGTTTAAAAAAAGAAAGGTATATTTATATGTACATACTTTAATTCAAATGAACACTTTGTGGTTACGGACAAGACCAACCACCCAGCCCACTGCGACGGCACGAAAACATCTGGAGTGTGTTACAGACTTCAGGACTCAAACACTCAAATAAAATGCGACTTGTATGTGAGTGTATGCAGAGCATCCAATAAAAGAGCTCGTTTAAAAACTCGTCACCAAGTGACTGGTAGGGATCATTTTTGAGGCTTCATTTGAAATGGAAAATGTGCCTGTTGAACACAAAGCCAAACCTAATCTTTCATGTTAAAATCATTTGTCATGTTTTCATATCCTATCGTGTTTGGGGAGTCGCCCCAATGGGCTGCGATGGCTCCCTGACAAACCCCCGCAGCACAGTGGGAAGTCCATTTGTTCATTTTTCCCCTCCAATAGCACAGAAAAACAGAAAAACGCTCTTTGTGTACTCTACATATCGCTATGTAATCTCTTAAATAGCTTATAATGTCTTCAGACTCCTATGGTTCATCGTGGCAGGAGGCGCTGGTGGAGGCCTTCCCTCCTGGCCACGTCATTGTAACACCTCCCAGCAGGTGCACACGTTGATGTTATATTGTTATGAGTTTATATCACAGTCCTACAGCCTCTCCTTGTGTCCTTGTGAAGGAAAATCCAGGCACAGCCGCACTCAGCACTACAGAGCCGTTCACTGTGCTCCAGTTTTCAGTTCTACGAGTTCAGAGGTGCAAAAGTCAGTGCTTCAGAAAATGCATGCTTCCAGTCATTCCTCTACGGTACCACTAGACTTTTCATGCACAAGGACAACGCTCCTCCATTCTTCTCTGTGTCTCCATTTGAAGTCTTACGTTTTGTGTTCAGTAAACTGAGGGGCAAGCACAGGAACAGTGGTGTGATGCGGGTGACCTGTGGGACTCGTGGGGTGGCGATCATGGTGGCAAATGGAAAAGGTTCAGCTGTAAGGCTGGCTGCTTGGTTAGTTGTCACCAGTGGGAATGTCCTTGGGTGTCCCGTCTCTTTTACTGTTTGATTTGCTGCTGTAGCTCCTTCACCATCCTCTCCAGGTGCTCCCGAGCTTCTCGCTCGTGCAGCAAGTCGGCTCGAAGCTGCTCACGGTCGGCCTCGGCATGCTGCAGCTTCATCTGGAGGTCCTCGATCTGCAAAACGCAAGGGCACAAATCAGCTGGGACTGTACAGCAGAGGAGAGCAGAACGGTCTGGAGTCAAAAGCACCGACCTCACTCTACACAACTCAGACTAACTGGGCTCATGTACTCAAAAAAACTATAAGAATACACTGTAAAAATGTTGTTTCAGGGCTAAAGAATGAACGACCTGGAAGTTTCCTGCGTTTCCTCAAACAGCCACTTGGCAGTGGCTCCAAGTGGGAGTCAATGTTAAAACGAGCGAGGCTTACAGCCAATGCTTTAACAAGTTTGTTCAAACTGTAACAAAGCTAAAAGTGATGCAGAATAAAGGGCGGCTTAATTTTGACACAGGTGTGTAGCGTTGGTACTCAAAGACACCCAAAGGAGTCCGTTGGTTTGAATCTTGCTTTTCACAAGCAGAGCTGACGTCGCCTCCCTGGAATATTGATCCTATATTCAGGAAGTGAGAAGTTTCTCTCAGCAGGTTACATCCTGTCACCAGGTGCTTGCTCATAGAATATGAATGCAGTGAACTGCCAATCTCTGAAAGCTGAACTGAAACAACAACAGTGGCTGTCCCTCTTTTATCTGTGCTCTTTAAAGCAAACATCCTGATCTTTTGGCTCACAGGGATTACACACGGGATTTGAAAGCTGAATCATCACCTGTGCAGAATACTTTGCACGGAGTCGCCCAGCCTCACAGCCTTTATCACAGACCCTCAGCTGTCGGGCTTGCTCTAGCTCCCGCTTCAGGCGGATCCTTGACTCGTTGGCTTCCTTCATCTTCTTCTCACTCTCAGCTCGCAGACGCTCAATTTCCTTCCTGAGGTTGCGCTTTGCCTCAGTCGCCTCCCGCAGCTTTTCCTTCTTGGCCACCCGCAAGAACTCCAACTCCTTCAAAGTAGAGAACACAACAGCCGGGGGTTAGCAGCCTCTTACCATTCACGCTCAAACTCAGAGTTACGGCTGGTCCTGGGTCTGCTTAGCATTCTGTCCTAAAGCAGAATATGTTGTCTTTGAAATGAATGTCTTAAATGTTACAGTCTTTCTGTTTGTCTTCCAAACAGGCACGTTTTTCAATAAAAGGAATGAACTAAACTATGTTCGTAGACATGGATGCGTCACTGAGAGAAACTCGGAGTGCCCACAGAGCTTAAACAACATCTTAAATGAGCATCGTAGGAACGTGACCCGCCCCGCTGCCTGTCACAGTCCTGTCTCTGAACTGCTCACACTTCAGTGTCAGTGTTTACACTAAGCCAGTTCAGCTGACAGAGTCTGGGTTTACTTCCTCTAAATCTCTAAGAGAGAGTCAGTCTGTGCCGTGGCAACACGCCCATCGCCTTCTCATGGGAAACGAGCAGCTGGGACTAACTTATCTGTCATCAAGCTTTGTTGGTTCCTACAGTGACAACTAAAAGTCCATCCCCATCACAGCCTGTATTTCACAGAGACTTGAAATGAAAACAAAGCTTTGAGGATGAACTGAGCTAAACACAGGAGGAAGGAGAGCAGAGGCTCTGCTGCTGGTTTAGCTTGTGGGGGACATGGATATGCACTAAGCTCTAATGGAAAGTGAAAGTAGACTGGCGTCTGGCTGCTTTTCTTTCTCTGCATGCATCTTGTGTTGCTCACCCACACCGGCTCTGTTCTGCCAAAAATGGTCCAAAAATAAAAATGGAAGTCTGGCCTTTCCCTTTGCAGCAACATCCGCTGCCACTGTTATCATTTGCCAACTCATGCTAAGCTTTGTGGGGAACGACAGTGACTTCTACTAAAGCTCAGTGAATCTCCTGTGTGTGCACACTCTGTGGAGTGTAGAGCTTTTGTTAAGGACGGCTAAAACAAGCCAAAACACAAGTCATTAGTGATAAATTTAAATCTACGGCCCCCTGTAGGGTAGTCCACTTCATGTCACACAATGCAAATGTGTTAGTTCCCATTTACCTCTGCTTCCACTCTTTACCTTGGCACTTTGTATTTAATGCAAATACACAAAAGTTAGGATAATACTCATGTTGCCTTCCAACAAGGATTACCTGCTGAAGGCTTCGTTTCGCCTGCAGGGCCGATCCCAACTTCTCCTCCTGCTTCACCCTCATCTTAACTATTTCGTGCAGAAACCTCTCCTTCGACTCCTTGGAATCCAGCCCACTGTCCAGCGCCTGCCTCAGGCTCTCCAGCTCTGACTCCAGGCCCGACTCTGAAGAGGTGACAGGGGCTGGTGCTGCCACCGATGTGGCTGCCGGTGCCGTGCTTTCGGCTGACGCGATAGTGCAGATGGGACCTTGGACACCGGGCGAGCTCAAGTCTTTGGCTGAGCTGCTGGATGAGGTAAAAGATGGCGACGAGAGGGAGGACATGGACGAAACAGCTGTTGGAAAAGGCCACGGAGATGAGAGAGGATGAAACGATCACCTGACCGGGGCTACATGTATTTAGCCAAACAATGAAACAACCTTTACACATCTGATTATCGTTAAAGCGTTCTTTTCTTACCTTCGTCGCGGCTCTCCACCTCGATCTCCACCTCAGAGTCCTTGTCATCCTGAGGCAGCGGAGGTTTGCAGGCTGCTGAGGAAGCAGGCCCAGGGATTTCATGTGCTGTGGACTGGGGCTCCTCGGTAGCTCTCCTCTTGCGAGGCCTGGTGTTGGGGTGTGCGCCCTCACCTGGAGGTTCGCTTCCACTTGGGTAGGAAGTGCTGGGTATCGATGGGGACAGAGGCCCTACCTTGCCTAGTGGTAGCGGAGTGAGGGCGACGTTGGGGGCCACTGCATTCTCTAGGGTCTTGTAATTGTAGAAGCTAAAACGAAACCAGACCAGCATGACGCGTGTTACTTTACATACAATAACCTAAATCCAGGTTACGCGATTATCAAGACAGAGATCCAATAGTACGGATTGTTACTGCTGTGTTACACGGTCCAATCTGAACAGCCTCAGCAGCCAAACGCGTTGGGAAACAGTCAAAGCGCCCGCAGCTCTTTCCTCCCACTTCAGGAGAAACTGGGCCAGATCATCTGTGATATTTTGCAGACTGCGCTGGCAGCACTGTGCCAAGTGGGTGCCCACGGCATGAGTGTGTCAAATGTGTGTGAATGGTAGAGTGTGGGAAGCTGTGGAACAGTCAGACTTGACCCCTGTGACACCAGCCCACCCAGACAAGTGAGAGAGCACTCCTCTGGGTGGGAGCTCCACATACCCAGCTGAGTGAAGCAACTGCCATCCTCATGAGCAGCAGCTTCCCTTAGACCGCACATCTACTGAACTCAGGTTTATAATGGACTTGGTGCTGTTCTCACCTGTCTCTCAGCAGAGCCAGCGGGTTACTGGAGGGCTCCTTATCACCCGCAGAGATGTGGGGGGACCAGGGTCTGAAAGCTGAGGGCCTCTGCCTGGACTGAATGCAGTTCAGCCCCTGGAGAACAAAAGTGATTCAAGTTAGTGAGGAAATTACACCGAGCCACAGAGTTTAGGGTTAACAAGGACAGAGATGGCTAATCAGATTACTTTTTTCAAGTAATAAGTAAAGTAAGGGATTACTATTGCAAAAACGGTAATTAGATTACCGTTACTTTCCCGTAGGAACGCTGCGTTACTGCGTTACTAAAACCGTGATTTTTTGCGAGAGTGCGGGAGAGAGTATGAGTGTGCAGCGTTTAAAGCGAGGAAGTACTGACCTTACTTTGACTTTGATTCCATAAAAAGTGACAAAAACATTAGTGTCCGTTGTGCGTGGGAAGAAAACTTCTTTTTACAGCGAAAAAAAACCCCTAAACTTCCAAGCAAGCACCGAGTGCGCAACGACGTAATGGGAAATTCACAGAGAAACTCGAGGATTCTTCCACTGACCGCTGCGGCACACCTGCACCAGGATAAACCTCCGCCTACCCTACTCCTGCTTTACAGGTGAAAATAGAGCAACAGGACCACTGAGTCTTTGATTTTATTTATTTTCTGTTGTGTTTTACTTGCATCTATTTGAAAGAGTGAGTGTAAACACAAAAAATATTTTATTTTATGTGCTGGAATGTGCAGAAAATAGGTTTAAATGTTAAACTAATTTCTTCGAGTCAGAGAATGTTGCATATAATTACATTTTTTAAAAGATTGAAACTAATAAAACAAGTTTTAAAAAGAGACGTTTCCATTTGATTACATTTTGCATGATGGATTATGCAGAAAAAGTAGAATTGGGCTGAAAGATCTATCGCTTTATCACCTATTCAGGTTGTAAATCGTGTTTTTAAAAAGTAACTAAGTAACTAAGTAATTAATACTTTTGAAAATAAGTAATCAGTAAAGTAACAAGATTACTTTTTGGGGAAAGTAATCAGTAATTACTTGACCAACACTGAACAAGGACATTCCCATTGGTCACAACTACTAACCATTAAAAAACTACATTAAATGTATTCATTTTTACTATCAGCTCACAGGAAAAGTCGATAAGCGTGTGAATATTAACATAAACATCTTTATAACTTGGCCATAACAACAATATGCAGTGAAGAAACTGTTCCCTGTTGTGATCATGTAAACTCCTGCTCACAGTCACAGGTCCACTGCTACAACAAGAACAGGAGCCCACTTACACTATGAACCTTCTCTGGCTGTGGGTGAGGACGACGGCTTTTTGTTTCTACTTCATGGTATTTAATATGATTTTTTCTTACTAGTATTGGTTTACTATAATAATGGACTCTGATATGTTGGAGAAGAGAAAGAAAAGATAAACACACAAAGAAAAATCGGTCGTAGTGTTGACAGGTTTGTGTCGCAGCGATCTCTGCTCTCTGAGAATCTCCATGAACCTCGAACACTGTAGAAACTCCTCTGAGGTCAAACCTCCAAACTGGGAGGTGAAATTACACCAGTGGACTGTTCAGCAGTCGTGACAGCAGTTTGGCACTCATCACTTAATGAGATTTTATTTACTTCTGAAAAATCATAACTTTATTAGGACTTATTAACTTTACCATGTTACAGCTGCAAGTTACTGTAAATGTTTTAGGATGTTCAAAGAAAAAGAACAAATATTTGTTTGCACAAGGTTAATATTCCCAAAATTTTATTTTGACATAATGTAAATATGAAACATGGATATTAGACAGGTGTCACTGGTATCAGAACATTTCCCTCCTGTTCTTATGGTGAAAGCTGCCGTTTATTCTGGGTACAAAGAGTAGAATGAGTCACTTCAGTTGTTGGTGTAAATGTGTTACTGTGTTTGACACACTGGACATGGGTCAGTACAACCAAGCGTCACTCAGCACGTGGCCACCATCAGCACTGCATGCCAAATCTAAAGATAGTGCTGTGTGTCCTGATTTCACATGTTTTTGCATATTTGTCAGTTGCGTGTTTCACATCGTCACACAAATGTCAGTAGTAGAAAAAGACGACTGAGGTGAATACAACACTTTGACTTTTGATTTGATTCATTAAGAGAAAAACGGCTATCCAACCCTGAACTCTCAGTTCTTTCTTTAGATTGTGACACAAAGTCATTTCTGAGGCTCCACAGTGAGAGCCTGCATCCACACATGTGGAAAACTTGGAAGAGTACTGGACCTTCCGAGGAGAGGAAAGAGCACATCATCGACTCAGAAAAGAAAGGGGAACAACATCTGAACAAGTGCAGGCCTAATTTGCCTCAGGCTGCATTCATGATTCAACAATGAGAAAGAGACCTGTGGAAAACTGTCACCAGTGGGAGCGCTGTGAGGCAAAGCCACACCTGAATAAAAAGAAGAAAAAGGCCAGTTTCAGGTGAACCTCAAGCACACTGAAATCATGCAGCAGGTCAATACTCCACAAGACACCAGCAAGTCGAGGCTCCCAAAATGAATGAATAAAGTGTGGATCTGAAGTCAAAGAGCACACTTCACTCTGAATTTAAACTTTATACTCGAAAACTGTCCGATGTGGCTGACTTAAAGCACTTCTGCACAGTTACTGCAAACATTTGAGGTTTCGTCATATAGACCAGGAAGTTTGGAGAGCAGAATGAAAACTGGACTTTTTCTCCACTCTGGTTATGTGTCTGATATAAAAATGAGCTTGATGATCTGAAACAGATAAATGACAAATCTGCGAAAGAAAGCAAACCGTTCATCTTCACATGACATCACGTGTCATGTCGTGCATCATGATCACCAACATGTTCTCCTGATTTGACACTGACCTTGTTGGGAGTTGGCAAGGACTGCAGCCAGTCGTGCTGCTTCGCTCTGTCGGCCAGCGGAGTTTGTGATGAGAGGTCGTCATGTTTAGACCTTTTCATCGGGATGGGATCGGACACCTGAGAACAGAAGAAGGTGTGTTTAAAGGATCAATCAGACCATGCCGATGTCTGCATCACTCCAGTGTCAGTGAACTGAGCAGCCTGTACTGGGGAGTGCCAGCAGGGGTCTCCGATGGCTGAAGTTAAATGTAGGTGTGCCGCTTACTCTTCGTGTGTCGTTCTATTTCTGGCAAAGGTCACACACACACCTCACAGTCCGCTTTATGGCAATGTGTCACAGAGTAACCAATGTGAGGGCATGTGCTCAGAGGCAGCCAAGAGAGGG
>NW_005187752.1:316897-340562 GCF_000239375.1 Pundamilia nyererei | reverse complement strand
AGTGATTACAGTGACTGAACAGATTGCATTCAGCTAGACTTTAAATATGATAAAGACTGTTTTAATTGTAGAGTATTTACTCAGTAGCAGCCACAGCTCCAGGAGCCACAGACTGCCCGGCCCTGTGGCCCTGTGGCCTCGGGGTTCCTGACACTGAGGTTGGTGAAACCGTTTTCATGACTGACCTACTGTCACACTAAACAGGCTTAAAGTAGGGGTCACGGACAGTGTGCTCCACTTCATGGCTCTGCACAGGACATGGAGGAAGCCTATTTTATTCTTAGTGACTGCTGAACTTAGTCCTGGACTTTGTTGAGGTCACGGCTTGGACTGGAGGTCACATGTAGCCAGGTTTGCCTCGGCTCCGTCAAACCATTAACATTTATGCATAGCTTAAATGTTTTGGCAGGCACCTAAAATAAAATGTATGGATCTCAAAATCCTTATCATCGGAGATAGATGCACTCTCTCACTGTGGTTTTCTCTGTGAGGACTTCTCTTGAGAATCAGCGATGTGAGCAGGAGTAGCACTATCTTTACACCATCACACAGAGCAGCCCTGCGTGATGTCAACAGGTGGTCATTTGTAATGGGCTGGACGCTGCTTCTGTCGACTGTTGGCAGTGTGTCACGTCTGCCACATGTCTGTGTAATCAGAGCTGCTCTCGTAGGAAAGTGGCCAGACGATCAAATACCACTGAGGTCTGCCGATGTGACAGCTGGCCTCGATCTGCCTGACGTAAGACTTCATGACTTTCCATAGCAGCGTCACAGCATTGAAGCAGCCTTCATTATCTGGTCTGCTGGTGTAAGGGAACTGTTATCTGGAGGCTCGGGTCTCAGAGGAACACAGTTGTGGTTCCTTTAAA
Source organism: Pundamilia nyererei (assembly GCF_000239375.1). Taxonomy (NCBI): domain Eukaryota; kingdom Metazoa; phylum Chordata; class Actinopteri; order Cichliformes; family Cichlidae; genus Pundamilia; species Pundamilia nyererei. The sequence goes on along the minus strand of NW_005187752.1, from coordinate 339,693 downwards.
TGAGAAACCACGCTCAGCGCTCAGCTTGTTTAAAGACGTCTTTTCTATAAGTGTCTCAAAGGTACAGCAAGCACCAACGTACAGTCAGGTTTTGTATTCCTATTGTTTGCTAAGCTCTTTGATAGAGAACCTTAAACTATCTAACAGAGAGTGATTCATGGCATCATTACACTGACTGTTAATATATCAACTGCAAATTTAAGCATTTTTAATTAAAAAAAATGGGTCCAAATAGCTTTTTTTTTTTTTTAAACTAGGCTTTGCTCTGGTGTAAAAAACAAATATATTCACACACATTTATCACCTTTTTACCGCCTTAGCACTTCAATCAGCACAACTATAGCTTCAATTTTTCCATTAATTCTAACTAATATTTTTATCTGCTGTCATTTTGCTGTCAGTTGTAAACCTGTCCTTCCATGTGCTTCTATGGAGAGCATCGAGTAGGAGCCCAGAACAGAGCTCCATGAGAACAAACACAGAACGAGGAGGAGATACAAGAACCTGTGGCCAGGTGAGGGTAGTTAAAGTAGCAGAGATGAGCAAGTGTAGGCTGGGACTGATGTCATTAAATATGGCATGACTCAGCAAACATGTGGGTAAGTACCCTGAACCAGCTCTGACACTTTGTGTCCACTCATATATTTAATACTATGTTACTTTTCAAACAGGCTTCCACAGTATACTGGAGTCCCACACTCACCCAATAATAAGGACATTACCATTTTTCATAGAAGGTAAACAAACACACAAACCCCTATAATAGCGCACGAGAGTCTTGGTCGCTATGATTGTGGGTTATCAAGAGATCAAGACGTGTCCTAGATTTGACTGCAGCCGAGCGGCCAGAGGCAAGCGGCTAGAGCCTGCAGCTGAGAGGGAGAGGGGGAGAGGGGGGTGGCAGACAGCTCTGGCTCTGGGCAAAGTCTCCGTGCCACGTGCCAGTCCTTGTCTCGTGGATTAACAGTTGCCAACACCGCGGTCTCCATACGGTCCTGGTAATCACGGGCACACGGGAGGAACAGGGTCAACAAAGCCGGCAGCTGAGCCTGCGTGCTTCAGCGATGCAGAAATCTGAATGTCTCGTTGATTGAACAACGGGAGGCAAAGAGTCAGGAAATTCCTGTTTGAGGCATGTCAGTGGGACTGGATCTTAGTCCAAAAGTGAGCACCGGTGTAATCTTTACTACTGTGTCTGACGTCACGGTGTGTGTCATTGTCTTGCTTTCTTCATGAGGAATAAGTCTCTAAACCAGCGATGCCTGTCGAAGCGCAGACCCAACAACTACACCAACCCTACCCCCCTAACCCTATTATAGTTTGATTTCTGACATCATCTTTATACGTGAGAGTAAACGTTATCGAAACGCTTGTGTGGGATGAATGACGAGTCTTCGAGCAAACACCGAGACCTTGACCGAGATGTGAGCAACACACATCTTGTTTATTGGAAACTTCACAGTCCTCTCCAGATAAGACGCTGTGCTCAACAGGGTGCTGTAAGTCAGAGTTCAAAGACGTGCCAAAGTATGCAAGCGTGCACACACACTTGTGCACCTTGCAGCAAACCCACTCCCTTTATGATCCGGCGTGGATTCCACAGCAGACAGGATGTCACACTTCTAAGATAAGACTTTGTGATTAAGCAGGGCGTGTTAGACGTGTCGAAAGTGCACCGTCTATGTACTGCCTTCCAGTGCTTGTATTATCTAGGCACAGGCCTTACTGCGATATCGAGAGGGTGGCAGTGGCTCTTATTGAAAGTCAGATATGATTTTATTAGGAGAGCTGCAGAGTGGTGTACAGGCCGGGATCTGTCAGATGTGCCTCGCACGGGAATCGCACAAAGGATCGAGTCACGGAGCAGCATATGTTGAAAAGGTCTGTCCGTAGCATGTGTCTGGCAGAGCCGTGGTGGGTGTGTATCTCTGTTAGGAGTGTTTGCGGCAGAGACAGGAAGGGTGGAGTGAGAGCAGTCTTCTCAGTTTAAGTCTGTCTGAAAATCCTCAGTTTCACTTCCTGTGTCTGCAGGCCATCGCCGTTTGTCTCTATGAATAGAATCTTTTTGTCAGACTTTTGTGTGTAAACCATTTTTACACATATATGGAGAAGAAAATCCTGAAAAGAGCATGACCACGAGGTTACCACCGAATCCCCCGCACCACGAGCGCTGTGCAAAGACATTCAGTTCTTTAAAAACGTACATAAGTCTTGCAAAGACAAACGGGGAAGTGAAACTATTAACAAGACTGACACTGCTACACTCTCACTGCACTGACCTTTAAACGGTTAAATAACATATATACTTGTGAAGCTGGGCACAATCTGAGATGGAAAAGGCACGCTAGAGCAAGATCCCAGTGTTGATGAAAGCTGTGCTTTCTTATTGTGTTGTACTCACAAACACAGAATCAGTCTGACTACAGAAACATGTTCAGTTTGTTTTAATCATTCCCTGCATGCTCCGATACACCGACAAGACGAGCAACACTAGCCGATCCTGTCTGCTGACGTCTGCTGAAAACCATGACTGAACACGGCGGACGCACACGCTCTTTCTTGACAGCCCACTGTCACCACCACATTGTTTCCTTTGCTGCCACTCCCTCCTCTTGCTCGTCTTCCCCTGAACCTCCACCCACCTACCCAGCTCTTTTCGTCTATCTGTCTGAGAGCGTTTCCTGTGTCATAGATTACAGGATGTCCTCTACAAACAAGTTAGATTCCAGCTGCAGAGAAAAGCGAGCAAAACAGAGCCTCGCAGAAACATACTTGCAGCACAGCCTCACAGAACCTGACAGCTGGCTTCAACTAAACGGTTACATTAAAAAGAAAACGTCACTGAGTGGTTTTTTTTGACTCATACACAAACATTAGTGCAGGCATTAAACTGTGCTGAATGTTGTGCGTTTCCTTGGAAAATCAATTTCCTTTTGTGATTTCTGTTTTGACTGTGTATCAGGTGGTCAGACCGCAGATGAATCAGAGGCAAACAGCTTGCACGAGTAAGGAACCAAAACAGGTCACCTAACCCAAAATCCACCACATGCCAGGCTGACATGAAAGGGGCAAATAACTCTGCTTCTCCTTCGCTCAGGAGCCGCACCCTGCCTGTGACCTGACTTTGGCCTCGCTGCATGTCTTGCTAAGGGGCCCGCTGCAGTGGAAAGGGAGGGGCTCTTCCTGAAGACAAAGCGGGAGCTTAGCTGCCTTTGTACATGAGAAGCCACAAAACCCAACATATGCTGGGGAAACAAACAGGTGTGAGACAACATGCTCCATTTTTGATGCAAATAAAAAGGACGGACCCTGATGCTCTGGGATCAGTTCATTGGCTCTGGATGAACAAACAATCTCACTAAGTGGCTTTTATTCAAGAGATATGTGAAGGTGAACTCCTCTGTGTGCAGACTGTGTGTGTGTGTGTTTCAGTGTGCGTGTGTGTGGTGTGCGTGTGTGTGGTGTGCGTGGTGTGCGGTGTGCGTGTGTGCGGTGTGCGTGTGTGCGCACACGCTGAGCTTCAGTTTTGGTTGGTAGTTCGACCCACCATCACCTCCTTGGCCGACAGGTCACAGAGAACAATCGTGCCTCTGTCCTCTATGGAGTAAACAGAAACACACTTTACATAATTACAGCACTGCATCAGATCACTCTTATTATTCAAGACTTCCCAGTGTGCTGAGGTGCAGTTTTCAACATGAACTGGTTTGCTGACTCCACTTGAAATGGCCTCATCTAATATTCACTTTGATGTGGTGCAAAGTCATTTCTCCTGCACTCAGCACATAAGTAACTGAGTTTTTCTTTTTTTGGGAAGTTTTGAGTTAGAAGGAACAAGTAATAAGTTGTTGAGTTCACTGGGTAACAGACAACTACCAGCTGTATACAGAGAGGAGGCCCATGCACGCTGGATATAAACACAGACTAGGACAACTGACACCGACGGCCAAGGACTCCCTCCTATTATCCTTCTATGAAGTCTGCTCGAGCCTACCATCATGTGCAGTTGCTCCAATGTAAACTGGCAACAGTGCAGTCAAACCAGGCTAAACAGGACATCGGTGCAGATGGAGATTATAAAGTCTAATCCCCCCTCCATCCATTCTCTTCCAATCATCAGGGTTGCCTATCCCAGCTACCATGGAGCAGCACCCTGGACAGGTCACCAGTCTGCCCCAGGGAGTGACCAATTAACCTGACCCCACTAACTGCATGCATTTGGACTGTGGGAAGAAGAACCCATGCAGATGCCTTGTTGCTGTGAGGCAACATTGTGCGACGTGTTGCCCTAATCCCCATCTGAGACATCATTTACCCCATCAGCTGTGAAATTTCTACACTGCCAGTTACCCCTTCTTCCTGGAACTTTGACCCAATGTTAGATCTGACGATTCTGTTTATTTGAACTGGACATGTTTTTCCCAGGAAAGATGTGGCAGCAGGTCTGTAGTTGTTTTTAGGCCTTTTCCAGGAAGACTCCTGAGAGGCTAGTAGACAAAACAGAGGGCCAACTTCCCAGAGACGGTCTAAAGTTCAAACACTTGTAGCAACTAACCAATACAACCCCTGTACAACACTAACAGGCCAAATATAATGGTTAAATTACATACTTACATCCTCCTAGTTCATGTCCTTTGTAGACATGAACTATACTATTTCAGGAGTCTCAAAATCACCTGACCCTCTAAAGGGAACGCGGCGCCTCCGTCTCAAACACACATCAGTAAAATTAAAACCACCAAGTCTTTTTAATAGGTCATAAAAATCTATAAACTGACAGATTTGTGACACCTCATGGAGGGCAAGCTTTCATTTAGAGCACCAAAACTGTCAGTTTCACACGACAAGACTGATAACTGTGAGAGGAAGCATAACGAGAGGGAGGACAACACACGTATTGTGTTGTATGCAGGCCTTTCCCACTGGCGCCCTGGAGGCCGTGCAGATCCACACACACACACACACACACACACACACACACACACACACACTCTTTAGGAAGGGAGAGGGGTCTCCATTTCCTGTCGCCAAATTTGCTTTGGCAACTCTCTCCGTGGGAATGGTGAGAGACCAGCTCCGCTGAGCCACAGAGTGCTGCAGATTAGCTTTCCATCCTCTCAGTGGGGCCAAACCCCCCAAAACACAGAGAGAGAAAGAAAAACTAAGATGGAGATAGAAGAGAAAAGGTGGGGGTCAGGGTAAGCACAGACATATGGGTATTTCCATAGCTGTGCTTTATTATTCTCTCCTTAGTTTTGCAGTTCAGAGGGAACTGCTACTGCTAACGTTAGCAGATGCATTGATGCTGCATGTTGGATTTGAAGGACTGACAGTGAACTGTTGTATAATACAAAAGTGTTTTATCTCTTTCTTTTCTTGAGCGTGCACATGAATTCCTTTGTGTGTGACGGTGCCACATCGAGCTCTTTCAGAATAAAGAAACCAAAAAATGCCTAAAATATCGTTGTGATGCAGAGAGGCAGAACCACAAATTATGGACATTATGTGCTAGCAAGCACAAAGACTTGTGGAACTACTTATACATTTCTCCCCATACTCTAAATGTATTTAAAGTATGGTCCATTGCTATGCTACATTTGCCTTTAGCAGCGTGTCCATCACAGCCTACATTATGTATGTATATGTATGCTTAGCCAGTCCATCCATTTATTAATGTCACAAAATGTGAATCAAAAGATGCAAAATTAATTCAAGTCATTTTTTATACAACAGTGACTCTGACTGGCATTTAGTAACTTATCAAGGCTCCTGTTAACAAAGTGAGAAAAGAACCCTACAGCAGGGCTACATGATGTCACACAGTGTTTCCTCGGTTGTGTGAGTGTTTGCATGTATGCACTTCATGTTTCACACAAAGACGTCTAAATGATTATTATGCTATGATATTAGGTGACAAATTTAAACCTGTACAAGCTGCAGACTGTTCAGCTGGAGGATGTTTCAGGTAAAGTATCAGCTGTTCTCATATCTCAGCTTGATTGTCAAAGGCGATGATGAGCCAGACTTGTGTTTGGAGAACTGTGGGATAGCACGGAAGAGAAGGTTGAAGAGCGAGGAGGAATGTGCTGATGAAACAGCTGTCCCATTTTAAAGATGGCCAGATGTGAATTATGGGTAATGAGGGCAGGAGTGTGTCTGTGTGTAGGCTGCAGAAATGGGAAATGCAGAGCGTACATCATATTTCTGCTTGGTGTGTAGTGTGCCTCAGGGCTGAGGTCGCTAGTGAAAAGGTCACATGGCTGAGCAAATACATAAGTAGCACTGTGTGTGTGTGTGTGTACGTGTGTGTGTGTGTACGTGTGTGTGTGTGTGCGAAGGAACAACTTCTTGCACACCAGTCCAGTTAGCAGCAGTACACACACACACACACACACACACACACACACACACACACACACACACACACACACACACAGAGTGGTTTTCCAAATTACTGGCACTGGAACAGCAACAGGCATTCTGGGTGCCTCCGTTCAGACTGTAGCACATGCCTTAACATGTGACAGCCACACACATGTTAAAGCACTCACATACACACACACAGAATAATTTGCACACTCCTAAATACACACAGTGTGCACAGGTTTATGAATAAGTAAAAACACGCCCACTCTCAAGCATCAGAGCTGGCAGCTCTGTTGTAATAATGTGAGAGTCACCGTGAATCTCTGCAGCACTGAGCATGGCAGCATGCAGCTGACTGAAAACACACTTATGTCACACTCTGTGGAACGGCTTCTCCACAGACCAGAGATGATATCGTGGACCTTTTTGGGGTCCATAGTTTAAAAAAAAACGTCCAGCTTTGACACTGGCCTGGCACATCTGGTCCCCACTCATTGATTCCATTACTTAGTTGGGGGTGGTCAGCTGCAGTCACCCTCTGGTCCTTGCAGGTGGCTGGGGTGGTCTCTGGGGCTATGGCAGTCTGGTGCCTTCCTGGGGGCTGGAGAGCTGCCGTTTTGGGGCATCTGTGCGTCTGCCTCGGCTGGTGGTGGTTGGTGGCTGGGGTGGGTGCTGCCTTGCAGTCTTGGAATGTGGGGCCTGGGGGGCTTGTGGTAGCAGGTGCTGGCACAGGGCCAGATGGCTGGCCTCCTCTATGCGGGTGCAGGCGCAGGGCAAGGGGCCCTGGTGCCCGAGGTTACCTGATTTTCTGGCTGTGCGGGAGTGATCTGCAACCTTTGGCTGCTCGGGGAACAGTCGGAGAGGGAGCCGTTGAGATGGCGGTTTGGGGAAGTGGCTTGTCTTGGACTGAGGCCAGTCTGCCTTTTTGGTCTTCAGTGTTGGTTGAATCGGTTACTGGTGTTGGGGCTCTGCGTCCGGTGGAGTCCCCAGAACTGGGGCCTGTCTGCATCAACTACACTACCCATTGCAGTGGGAGCGATGGGTTCAGGTGATCTGGGGTGTTGACACAGGTCTCCACAATTTTAATAGGACAGTTATTGTTTACACCTCATAGAGGTCACCTTCAACACTGACAAGCAGGGAGAGGAGCAGGCAGGTCTTTCCACAGTATTTAGTTTGCTGTAGTGTTGACAGCAGAGCAGCAACAGAGGGACTCACTACTCAAAGAAAGAACCTGGCCCCCACTGTACCTGTCAGTCTCTACTTGGCTAACAGCTGGACTGTGCCTATGGAGTGCTTATCGTATGAGAGGGAATGCCAAGAATTTCATGGAGGCTGAATATGACCGCCTCACCTCCTTTTCTGAGAAATAATGTTAAAAATCATTAATAATGGGGGGAAAGGAGCTTGCAGCAGCAGAGTGAAGCTGCAGAGACAAGTCATACTGATAAATCATAACCAACATCTAAAACAAAGCCTCTGGTCTTCTAAAGGGAGATCCAAGACGAACAACCAGAACAAACCTGGTGCTCCCAAACTCTGCACCACATTGTTCCTGCAGGACGTTTTCCCTCATCTGAAGGACTTGGCAAAGCTTTGTGTTGTCTGGATCTATGTCACGTTAAAATTCGACATCACTGTGAGTCCAGCATGTATCCTTGAGCTGGCAGTTTGCTGTCTGTGGATCCTCCAGTCAGAGAGGAGCATGGGTGGGGGCTCGCAGTTAGTCTCCCATCATCTTGCAGGCATCATTAGGCCTGATAAAGTCTTTGTCCCTGGTGCATTGCACTACCAGGACCAAGACAGATGCCAATTACAGTCTTAACCTTTCTCTTGCACTTCCTGTCTCTACTTCACTGACTCCTCTAGCTGCAGGGAGGCGGGGCCGATACAGATGCCACCTCACTGGAGACACTGAAAGCTGCCATCACTGCACACATGTAACACGCAGTGCTTCTGCTACATGGACACAGCCATCAATGGGCCGCCTTCACAGGTTCACTGTATCTACAATGCATAATTTTCATTTGACATGTTCAACCTGTCAGAAATGACACATGTGCTGTTATAACAGACGGTAACCAAGAGGAAAAACAACCTTCTTTTAGTGAACTGCAGAACTGGTCGTGCCTCGGTCACATGTTGGACAGAGGACCAGATCTCTTCATCAAAACTGTGAGACTGTGCTGTGAGGCCTGAAATGAACCCTAATAAAGTTACATCAAAAACGTTCAGGCCAGATTCATTATTAAACATGATGTAATAGTTAACAAGAGTTACAATGTTCACAAATGGGCTTGTTTCTGGTTCTAGTTCACTTTTAATTGCAACAAGGAGGGTATGGAAGAAATAGCAATGTCTGATCACATATAAAGCAAATGCTGAATGAGCTGAATAACCAACAGCTACACAGGCTGAACTGGTGAACCTGGTGTGTAGTCGGCTCGATGCTTACACTGCACAGCTCTAATATAAATAAAACGTCTCACGGGGAGATAATTTGCAGATGGAGTGGTCTGCTGTGACTCAGTAGCTGTAAATGAATTGTTGATCACATAAACAAGCCTCTGGCACTTGAGACAGCAAAGCTGATATGCTGAGTTGGAGGATAATGAAAGGTGTGAATGTAACGATGTGTGAGCCGTAACCACACTCAGGTCGGAGAGCCGGAGGAAACTCAGCGGCTTTGAAGAAATGACAAGAAATGTATGTGTGATGATGACACAGACTATGGGTGCATGTTATACTGCAATCATGTTTCTCATTCAACAGCAGTGACGAGCTGCAGTAACAAACGACACAAAGATCCAGCCCTTGTCACGGACGGGCTGACCTTTCCCTTAAGAGTGACCTGGTGAGAGTCAGACGTGGCGATGTGATTAGGAGTGTGTGAGGGGTGGACATCAGATGAGGTCAGCAGTGAGTCGGATTACAAAAAGCTGCCACAGAGACGAGGTTCAAACGAATGAGCGAGAAACAAAGTAATCTAGCCTCAACGTTTACATCACTGAGAGGATGTGGATGTGACTCCAACTTAACTTTACAGTTATCCCCATCTCATCGAGTATCAGCAGGATGGGCTCAAACAAAGCCACAGTCCACAGCACACATGCCCTGTGTCAGATGATCTTTGCCGCCTCACAATATCATTCAGGTTGTTATGGTGCAGCTATGACACAGTTTGCATGTCCATCAGTCATCTATAGCAGCTACAGCTTGCTTACAACATTATCATAACTAGTAGAATATTTAGAATACAATAAATCGAAACAGGTTGAAATTCAGATATCAAAGACTGTGTCCATAGAAGAACCTTGTAATGCTCTCACACAGTCTGAGAGCAACTAATAATTCATGTTGAAGTGTAATGAATGTGTCATATTTGTCTGTTTGACCCTTCAGCGGTTCTTTGTGCTAATCCAAATATTAAGGGTCCAGGCTGCGAGGGACCCGGGTCGCCGCTCTAAATAGTCTGACCCAAAAGTATCAGAACTGATTGCATCAGTCACAGATGAACACAAGCAAAGCTCGCCAAATCCCCTTTAGCCATGCTGGTTCTTGGATAATCTTGCTGTTTGCCCACTGACTGAACCCTTGTGTTACTCAAAAATCAGATGGGCAGAAGCTACGTTCGTTCCTTCGCTTCCTGTGTGCGTGGTAGGATGATGCACACCCTCCAGTTTCAGACACCGCGACTAGCCGCTCTCCTAACCAGGCTGCTGTCTGAGAGGCCCTGATTTTTAGACAAACCGCCCTCACAGGCAGACAGCAGCTCACTGTGCGCTGCATAAAAAGGCGGCTATATTTATTGATGGCAGTGTTTGTTGTAGTTGGGCATTAAGTGGGCCCGAGTACAGTCGCACTAATGGATCTGCAGACATACTGGGTCAATACGAGCGCTACACTGAGCCAATCATCTGATGTGGAGAAACAAGCTTTTACACATGCTGGCTGCTGAAATGCAAGCTGTGGTCCTCAAGTGTCATTATGTAGAGAGACAGAGCACAGTCAGGGTGTGGTAGGGTTAAGTGAATGAAGTGTGCTGTGTAAAATGCAAGTGCCTACATGCACAATATAAATATGAAGCTATACAGGCTGCAGAAAATGTTTGCCAGGAACTTTAGAGACTAATTACTTTGTGTGGTATACACACAGTCCTCACTGCTGCTCTCATGCATTATTTCCAACCCGACCCTCCCTCCATAGGCACAAACAAATCTCCACACAGCAATGTAACGTGTCAAGATTACACCAGGAACATGCTCCATCCCACGCACGAGACGCAGAGGACAGACAATGTCTTTCCTCTCTGAGACGCAGACGATGTCTCTCCTCTCTGAGACGCAGAGGACAGACACTGTCTCTCCCAGCACACCTCTATTGCTGGTCCACGTGAAGACAGCCCTCCTGCTTCTATTCCCACCACAGTGCAGTCATGTACCTGTGACAGCAGACAGTGCTTACCACTGATCTCCTGTGACAGTTGGCCATCACACAGTAAATGCTGCAGCACAGCACTCTTCTCCATACATTTCAGTTTGGTTTATATAGCACCAAATAAAAACAGCTGTCCCACTGTGCTCTACACTGTAAGACCTTACAGTAACACACAGTTTGCATTAATACATCAGTTCCATGAGTTACAAACTTACAAACCGCGAAAAGGGCAGAGGCGATGAACCGGGCCAAAGAGACATCTATGTAAGCGGAAGTGTGCCAGACTAGAAGTTCGCAGTTGCAAGGTGAGAAACGAGAAGTGTTTCAGCGAGAGACATTAGGTCACGTCCTCCTAGAGCGAAGTGAGTGTCTCGGGGGCAGGAGAGACAGCCGCCATGTTCCTGCAGTGCTACAGCAGGAAACGGTGCCTGTTACACATTATGAGCTGAGTTTAAGCCAAGATGTATGTCCATATTCATCCTACAGTGTGAAAGACTTCCATCTGCAGCTGTAACAGTAGTTTGGTTTTAAAGAGTCAAACTCTGACAGTTATAGCATGGCTATGGTCACAGACTCTCCAATGAGCCTCTTTGACTCAGCTGAGAGGAAATGTGTGCAGCTGGACGTGTGCTTAATATGCCAACATCACACCTCAGTGCGAGGCCCGGTGACTGCTGGCCCAGTCAGGGACTGCAGGCGTAATGGTCCGGCTTGTTAGCGAGCACTCCAGTTGTGCAACGTGATGGCAACGCTCGCGACAGCACACTCATCACTAATGACGTTGTGCCTGTGGGAGCAAACTGGGAGCTTTCTTTTTCCTCTTCCTAATCAGCGAGTCCAACCGTCGTACCTGCAGCTAACTCCACTGCACTGCTGTAGGCACTGTTAAAGTTTTACTGTCCAGTAGAGCTGGGCGATATGAGATTTTTTCATATCACGATATGTTTTTTTCATTTCAGGCGATAACGATATCTATCACGATATAAGCCAAATAACTATATTTGTAAGATTTAAATGTGCCGTTGCTCACAAGTAAAATGTGAAATAATCAGCAGCTTGTTTTTATTTAAATGTTTATTTCCCATAATAAGTTCAGCAGGGTAGATGTACTTAAGGAACATGAGACTTTTTCAGATAAATAAAGGCAAATATTGCAAACTACACAAAAGGCAGCCGCTAAAGCGTTTAAGTTTCAAAATAGAACAAACGAAACAGACTAAATTGTCAATTCCACTTAGAAACAAAATATTGATTCTAAAAATAAATCTTAGTTTGTTTTACAGAAGAACAGACAAAACTGACTAACTTTTGTCAATATCAAATAAACTGAGAACTAAAAGGAAATTCTCAATCTCTCCTTGTTGTATAGCTGAGCTTTTCAAACAGTTTTAACAGTTACTTTAGTCTGACAAAAGCCGAATGACGAATTAGCGCTTCCAGTCAGAGACTGAGGCTACGTCCACACGTACACAGGTATTTTTGAAAACGGAGATTTTCCGTTTTCGTTTTAAAAAATAATCCCGTCCACACATAAAGGCAGAAATGAAGGAAAACGCTGCTATGAACATGCCAAAGCAGCAGGTGGCGCTAGATTCCTAACCGTGCAGAAATGTTGGCCAATCAGAAGTCTAGAAGCCTCGGTGGGAAAAAGTAAACAAAGCTGGGGCATAGAAGCAGAACCGAGTCGTATGTGTGGAGGGACAGTAACTGTGTGTATATGTAAGCATTTAAACACTGCAGAGTAGAATTAACAGTAACAGTATTGTAGAAATTCATTTCACCGAAACAATAACGTGGCGCACAGTGTGACGCATGCACCGCTTTATTGTATTTCCAGACTTGCTTTCGGCACAATTTACAGTGCACGCTACTCTGTTTTTTGTCAGACTTGAAATAGCCGAAATACCTTCACACTACGAAACTTCTATGGCTCTTCCGTTTGACAATCTCTCCGGCGTTGGAACCATCATCTGTTTTCTCTTCGGTCACGCTCGGTTGATTTTTCTAGTCGGCACACTCATTTCCTCCATTACACGCTCGCTCCGCCCGCTGGCTGCTTTCCAAACAAACACACGTGCGGCTTGGCACTTGTGCTGTACGTAACAAGTCACGCAACGTGACGCTGCGGCTGTGATTGGTTTGGCTCTGCGCTACTTAATTTGGATTGGCTGACCTTTTTTTTTTTTTTGAGGACAAGAGCGGCGAGGTCTATCGCGATAGCTTAATTTCTCTATCGAGTAAAAGTTATATCGCGATACATATCGTTATCGTTCTATCGCCCAGCTCTACTGTCCAGCCATGTTTAGTTTAAAGTTAAAACAGACAAATGACAAAATAATTATGTTTGTATATTTACAGATCAAAGTGGTCTCTGATGAACAAGAATGAAATGAAATCTTTAGACAGGTATAGTTTGGTAAGGCAACACTGAGGACTAACAATGTTGTTGGTATCTAATTCTCTAATTGTTTAAATGAGAAGAGCCACAGTGGAGCTACGTCCTGTCGGAGGAGCACCACCCTCCTCCGTAGGCTAATATCTATGCAAACAGACAGAACCTCTGGACCACAGAGCAGGAATGACTTCCCCCCCTTGTTTTCTTTCATTCCTATCACAAAGAGACACCGGTGCTTCCATCCAACCAACACAGTGGAAAACGTAGCGACGCTTAAACAGCTGGTCTACTCTTCCCTACAAGGGCTCTATGAGCAGGTAGTGTTTGAATTAGCTGACATCCAGTTCACAGTTCAAGATGCTCACTCGAACGAGTCAAACACTTCTTAATAAGCATCAAGTCAGCAAAACGTCTGTGATATTGATGTGATCATTAAGGGAGCAGAGGGCCTGATTATCAGTTTGAGCTGCTTTGTGATTAATGAACAGGTGAGCAACAACAACACAATCACCAAAGCAATAATGGATTCACAGACATTTTCTGTCTTTTCTGTTTTTCACTAGTTTTACACTTGGCTAAGGCCAATGTCACTACTGGTAAAATGAATACTAGGTTTAAACTGGTAGTCCAACTCCTACAGAGCAGCACATTCGAAAGTCTGCTGTGTCTCAGGAGTATGGAGGCGACTCCAGGAGACATTCATTTAGTGTAGGAGAGCCAGACAGAGCAACACATTGGTATCTATAGTATCTCTGGGGCCACAGAGTACCAGATCTGGTAGGTCCAACATTGGCACCCTGTGCCTTTCACAGATGATTCACCCTGAGCTCGTGTGACAGACACTAAAGGGCCCGTATCAGAAATCAGCAGTGACATGTTGACGTAGTGTAGCCTGGGTTAATGTTAGACCCCGTCAGACACAGGAAGCACAAATCAATGAGCACCAGAGGCTCCCCGAGGCACAGCATGGGAGGGGTGAGGGGGTTACTGTAAATCAATTGTTGGCCAATTCATTTACCATCGATAGCATCAGAATAATGCCGTGCTTTAATAATCAGGGCCTGGACAGTCAGCTGCTGGGACACAGGGCAGTGGCCCACATTTCCTCTTCTCTACTGCATTGCTGAACACGTGTGCACCTATTCATGTGTGCACAGGGGCATTAGCATGAATTATTCAATACAATGTGTCATTTGTTTTTATTATGGCTGGATAAGAGTGTGCGTTGTGTGTCCTTGGCTGGTGTGTAGCTTGCAGAGCTGCAGCTATCAATTAATCAGGCAAGTAGTTAGAAATGTGTTTGCTATTAATGGGCAAAGAGAACAGACTGATCATTGGTTTCCATTTAGGAAAGTGTTTTCCTTCTGTCAGTGGAAGTTACACTGCTTCTGTATTTTAACATGTTGCAGTTTGTTGAACAGGTGGTTTCAGTGAGTTTTTTCCCAGGACAGGTTTCTGTGTTTCCTCTCTGCTTTATACATCAGGTCACATTTTGGTTGCACACATGGGTGAAATGCTAACGAGGTAATAACTGGGCACTACAGAGTTTCAATGAAGCGTTGAAGCTAAAATCTTTCCTGGAGGAGTTTTTCTTTAAGAATTAGTCACTGGAGTTACTCGATGAATAGTTGTAGCGTATATGTTGCCTCATGTGCTGCACTGCATCCAGTTTAGTCCCAGAGACGAGCGACAGATGGGCTGTGATCACATTCAAAGCTAAGCTCAAACCTCATGCTGATCCAAACAGACAGAAAACTGAGACAAATACTGTCACATCTATAATATATGAGTGTAAGGAGAAAAGAAGACAAAAGATTACTTGGCTCAACAGAAATCAGAGTTACCCTAAACTGGCTTCAATCGATGAGTGAGGGAAACGATGCTCAGGTCAAACCAATGAGCTGTGTGTTATAAGAAGAGAGGGACCACAGGAGCAGAACGTCAGTGTCAAGGCAGAAACTGAGGATAAAGTTAGTGACCATGGCTGTGACGATACCACTAGACAATTTAATTTTTGACAGCACAGAGAACATTTTCACCCCAACCTGCAAAAATAATGACCAACAGGTCATTTCTATAAAAAGTCAAGTTAACTTTATTTTAAAAAGTAACAATTTTAGATGAAGTTTAGAGGTTTTATTCAGTTTACAGATGATGATCGTTAAAGTAAAACACATCTGCGAACCTACGAATGAACCAAGGTTACAACAAACAATTCCTCACATGTAAATAAAATTAATTTAATGAACTATTAAGTGTGAATTATGTGTGCCATTAGTTATGTTGAATTAAAGGACGTATTCAAGAAACAGTGCTCCTGCTGCTGAGTAGCAGAGATGTTAGCTACTTGATCTTTTAGTGAGGGGAGAAGCTGTGTGTCTGCAGCACTGCCTTCTGAAGTATTTCCAATGATGATAACCATTCAATATTAATCTTAGTATTGACTAATATCTGTGTACTAATGGTTTTTGACATCCCTACTAGTGACTGTTGTACTGCAGGACCAGCCCAAGCTTTAAATAACAGGGCCGGTATTTCAGCAGAGAGTCTGGAAACCACAGAGTTCAAATGTGAGCTCTATGTGACGTCATGTTTGTGTCCTATTGGGTGGGTGAGTAAAGTTTTTGGTGCAGGACCAGTAAAAAAGATACATGTACAGGTTAATTTGCTGAAACACGCACTCCTACTCCTAAAAGGAAATCTGACTTCGACCTGCACTGGCAGTAAAAGCTGAGTAAAACCAAAGAACAGGACCGAACGCAGTTTTGTCTCCTTATTTTGTCAGGGAACATTGTGTGTTGGTGAGAACACTAACTGCCACTCTACTGTTAGCCTCAGTGCCCCACTTCCACCCGTAACACACATTCACACAATGAATGTGCCAGCCTCAACAGAGCCAGCGCCACAACCTTGGAAGTAATTCCGGGTGCTAACACTAAACGATGGCCATCCCTGGTGTTTGAATCAAGCTCCAGTGTGGACCATCAAACACACACTCAGCAGACAACATGTATTTATACACGACTCTGTCTAAATACAGTGTTTGACAAGAGCAGCAGGAAAAAGGAACAAAGGTAAGAAAAGCAAATATGGCTGTGATTACTCACAGGTCTCAGGGAATCGCCATGGTTACTGGACTTCCACATACTGGAAACTTGGACAAAACTTGTCAGAGGCTAAGTTACTTTACATTATCTGTTAGGAAACCTAGATCCAAAGCTGTACTGAACCACAGGGAACAGAGGCAGTGTCTCTCTAAATGCTGGACAGAAGCGTGAAGACACTGAAGTCGTCCACAGGGCAGAGTGGACAGGGTGAAGTTGGGGTCATGTTGTTCTGTGCTCCAACGAGAGGGAAGAGTGGTGTCTGTTGGTGGAGTTCACCGAGAGGTGAGCAAACAGACCCGCGTCATAAACAAGTCTGAAGTTTATAGCCACTATTTGGGTTTGTTGTTCTGCCACATTCTGGGGGGTTGGGGATGGCAAAGACACAACAAGAGACGGGCCGAGCAGGGACGCCGTAAAAAACAAAGGGACGTTTGGAAATAAAACCAAATGGCTCACAGCGAGGCCAACTGGCCACTAAATGTTGGGGTCATTCAGAGAGCAGCTTCTCCAGGTCAACCTGCCATCCCAGGTTTGGCTCTCGTTCTGACTCCAGGTCAGTGCTTCAGCCACATACGTCTCCACAGCAGGAAACAACGTGCAAGCTTCCAGAAATAAACAAGAGAAATAACTGACAGGATGTAATCGTTGTGTGTGTGGGCAACGGCGTATCTTCTTCCCTCACTGGAATCTGTCTCCATTAAATGGTTTAGCATCAAGTGTGAGAGTCTGGGGGACTCACTATAAACGTGGCCGTGCAGCCGTGCTTGGAGTTTCGAACACTCACTTAAAGAAGAGCTCAGCGAGGAGACTGGCTGAAGCAGGAGTTCTCTCTGGATCCTACAAACCCACACATGCTTTTGGGATTTGTCTCTACAACCTTGAAGAAGCCTGTTTATATCCAGGTGTGAGGCTGTGCCAGCAGGTGATGAAAGTTAAATGAAGTGCATTAGCAAACCTGGAAACAACTAGCTGCATGCTGCTGCACGCTGCTGTTGCCACAGCAAACAGGAAACCCCAGTGTGGACGCACACACACCAGGAACGTCAGACTGGCTGCTGTCTCACCAGTTTGTTTAGTGGGATGTGTTAACTGCCATGCTTTCAGATGCTCCACACTTGCACGTGGATTAGGGCCATGCCCTTATGACTAGCAAACAGGTCTGAAGTCACAGGAGTTTTAGATCTGGAAATAACACACGACTAACCATCTGGCTGGTGTGCTGAATGACAGCAGGGCTGCAGCTAAGAAATGAATCGACTTCAGGGTTAGGTTCACGTCAGTGAGGCCTGCTGCTCCCACTGGGCACAAGGATTTTTTAGTTTATTTTATTCAGCGCGTTACCTGCCACCAGGTTGGCTACTGTGTCTCACTGACCTACCTTTGCTGCCATCCAACATACCTAAAAAAAGCTTGAAGAGGGTGAAGAAGTAGCTCAGTACTGCTGTAACATCCATCCAGAGATTAGGCCACAATAACAGGATGGTGTAAGAGTAGTTCTTAAGCTCACAGGTAGTATTCCCCCAAACGTGTCCCAGTGAGGGGGACCTGCCAACAACGTTAACAGTATAAATAGATCCATCATTATCAATGTGGGTTACCAGAGTCAAGCACAGTTCACTGTTTACTGGCAGTGAGCGATGGAGGAAGCTAATCAGGCAGCAGAGGACCAGAGCCGTCACCATGGCAACCAGCAAACCCACGGCTTTGCCAGAGAAGCGTAGACTAAACTGTTAATACTGAGCCAAAGCAGATCCTGATGTGAACGACCTCAGAGAGCGGACACACAGACACACTGCCCACAGCAGGAAGCACAGGGGGCGGGGCCACCTCAGCCCTGGATTAAAGTGTGTCTACACACCAACCATGTGTGAGCGCTGGCACGTTTGGTGTGTGGGAGTGGTTTTACTGCAGGTGAGCTGCATACCACAAGCTCCACTGGCAATGGATGAACTGATAACAGACAGAGACATGGCGCGCACACACACACACACACACACACCAAGGAATCAGCAGAGCTGTATCTGCAGCCAGACGCTCACAGCTGACCTTTAACTCACTTCCCTCTAATTAATAAAAAGCACCCCATCAATCCAGCTTTGACACAGCAAACCTCAGCTCTGTTTCTGTCTCTCACACACACAAACACACGCACACACACTTATTCACTCACTATCAATCTCATGTCAGCACGCACTAATGCGCCTCATCATTCATTCATGGAGGGGAAATGGCATACACAAGCAGCAGCTTTGTTCAGAGCAAACAGTGGGATTAGTGCTGTTGGACTCAAGTGAAGCTCAAACTGGATCGAAAGGGACTCACAACAGTTTACACTGAGTGGAAGTGTCTTGCATGATGTTTATATTTTCTTCTGTTATATCAAAGTGACCGGTCGACCCATTGTTGTTAGTCTGAGCACAGATGGTTCTTCTCTGTGGAAGGCAGCAGAGATTGCTGCTATACAGGAGACTGAAACTACAACACACAGGAGGTCGTGAGCACTGACCACTCCCCTTCCTGCTCAGGCTCACCTTTCAATCATCCAGCATTTGATACAGGTCATGTTAGCCCATTGGGGCATATTGGCAAGCCACTGAACATGGTGCTTCGGATTACCTCACTTACCCCATCTTTAAAAGTTAAAATATAGTCAACAGTTAACAGTAAAAAACCCCGCCCAGTTAAGTGGAGACAGGGGTGTGTGGGAGGCTTGGGATTTATACAACACTTTCACATATACTCCATGCACTGTAAGTGCTTCAGGCGTGACGCAACAACGCCTGAGTGCGTGAGCACGGCAGAGAGCAGCAGAGTCAGGAGAACACGTTTTACATGCTGTCCATGGCTCGTTGATACACGCTGTCAGTGCACTGCAATCAATTTGTATGGTTATGTTAAGTTTACGTGTTGACTTCCTGACCCGCCACGAGGCTGAGCTCTCTTATTTTGAAAAGAAATCAAAGCCACCAACTTTTTCCCTTCATCGATTTGCACAAAACAGGCAAATGATTATAGAAATCCTCCAGACAGTGATTGTATTCATTGACAGCTCATTATACACGCTTGCTTCTTGCATGGCTGCTCAGCTTCAGTGAGGGCAGACATATGAACCTGATTTGCCGTCTTTATTGGTGGAATAACGCACGACGTACAGCCGACAGCTTCAGTTTGTTGACAGCGTTCAGAAGTCTTGGTTTGCTGCGGTGGTTCAAAGAAGGAGCAACTGAAACACTGGCTTTGTGCAACAGCAGAGCAGCTTCTTTTCTGCTGCAAATATACTTTCTATCTGTCGCGTCATCCTCGCCATGAATCCACACCCTCTGAATTCTTGGACTCAAATTTCCCTCGCCCCCCCGCCCGCCCGTCCTTGCACATGCTTTTCTCCCTTTTTTTCACTCCTTGTACTGCTCAGAGTCTGGCATGGCCTGTGTTTTTCACCATAGAAACCGACATAACACACCAGCACAGCCAAGCCTGGGCTCAACAAACAGACCAAATAAAATCAATCATTCAGTCGGTGTGTGCAAAAGCCTTTTCTCTTCACTTCACAGCACTTCCAACAGGACGAGGAGGGTCAGGGCCAGGCTGCGCACATTTTTGACATCATTCTGGTGTTGAAGCCAGACGCAGTTTGACATAAAACAAAAGCAGTCACATACATCTGCCCCAAACATTTCTGCAGATGGAGACTTTATATTTGTATTTAATATGACTTGTTCTGACTGTCCCAGGCCCATCCACATAACCTGCTGAGATAGGACACTATTATGTCTATGACGTAATCTGATGATTCGACGAATCAAAACGCGCTGCTATGAGATCAATCTGTTCTTTTAACAACAATCTTGTTCTAAAAACACAGTCTGGCACCTTCTTGGCACCGAGGCAAAACTAAAATCTAACCAATTTGCTCCCATTCCTATGATGTAATCCCCGAAAATGTCAGATATTTGTTTTAGTTATGTAAGCCTTCCTCAGCCCTCTCCAAACCCTCCACTGTGTCTGCCAGATGGAACAAATGACGAATCTCAAGACGTTCGGCGTTTCCTGGCCAGAGCAGTGCAAGTGTGTGTTTGTGTGCGTGTGCATGTGTGTGTGTGTGTGTGTGTGCGTGTGGAAAAAACAGCAGTGAAGTGTTGGTGCTCCTGCCTCCATGTCTTTCTCGGTGTACGTGGAGATGCACCATCAGTGATGCCAGAAAACTGTTCACATTATTATAAACCACCAACAGCAAAGAGTATCAGTCATGTCCATGTGACTGGATTTAGGAGGACTAAATCCAGTGTGTTCTTAGGAGGACACACAGACTCAGCTGACAGTGGCCAGCGCCAGGGCACCCGGTCATCCTATCACTGAGGACAACCAGCTTCTCTGCCTGGAGACAACCCTGCAAGCAACTGGTGTATCCATGCTAGGAGAAAGGAAGGAAAGGGAGGGAGGACTCCTGCCGAAGGTGCCTATGGGAAAAGTGTACATGACTCTCAGACGAGAGGCAGAGAGAAGGTCGGTGGCAGAAAATCTCGTGGACCATCAGCTGTCTGTTAACACGTCCCCTTCTCTTCCTTATCCTTAAACACCATGTGCCATCCCCTCGTCCCATCTGTCCCTAACAATTGAATATTACTACAAGGGGTATGAGACTTTAGCTTGAGGCTAATCTTTCATTTCAAACCAATTCCTTCAAATGAAAGACTGACAGAGCTCCAAGCTGCATTTACTGACTATGAAACCTAGATCTAGTAGATCTAGAAAATAGAAATTTGGGGGAATAAAATGCAGAATGACACTATTTTTATAGCTAATGGGTCCTTGTTCAGCTTCTTTATGTTTCTTTCTAACAGTGTAGTCTGTCTCCTTCTGCATACACATTTATGTGAACTACCAGATCTTTTCTGTTGTCCTTTCCACCCTTCTTATTTCCCCAACGTCTGCAGCCATGATAGTTACATAATTGCTTTGGTAAACTGTGTGACCCCCCTCCTCCTCCAATCTCACATCACACTGATCTGTTATGTCTGAGGCCGAGGAGACCAGATTCCCAGACACACATATCACAGTGGGTGTTTTTAGGGCAACAGTTACTTTCATGTGTCGCTTTGAAGAACAAAAATAGAAACCAATTCCTTCAAATCAAAGATTGAATGTTGCAGGGCTGTCGTTTCTATGGTGAGAAACTCAGTGAGATAAAGTCTCCTGGGCTGTAATCTCCATTCTATCAGGTAAACACAATGCACCGCAGCTCCTCAGTGTGCCCTCCCCTCAGTGAGCTCATTGTGTTTGGCTGTGTGGGCTTTACTGGTACTGGTGGACCCAGCTGTCTTTCTCATGCTCACACTGGTTCCACAATGTAAGGCCTGACCAACAGCTCTGGATCGCCATAACATATTGTGTCCATAGTTACCTTTATGGTAAGGTAGGCTGGTGATTGGTTTGTAGGATGATCACTTTAACCTGTAAAAACTCGAACTCTTTCATGTCATCGATTTTTATTTTGGGACCTGGTGAATGTAAAAACAAAGAACTACCAGATTTTTTTTTACCCGATTTTTGTTTCTGAGAGAAATGAGATCCAGATATGAGGACATATTTCGATAGAGCAGTGGCAGCATAATGTCCTCGTAAGTGGATATCAGGCCTTAGTGGAGCAAAATTTTGTATTTTGGTCAAAACAACCCCAAATGTGATGTCCACATATGTGGACGCCAGGTCCTAGGAGGTTAAAAATCTCCCCCTGACATCAATCAGCTCTGCTTTGAGATTTCCAATTAAACAAAGAGTAAACTGGATTTTTTTAATATCCTGGTAAAACAGGGAAAACATGAAATTTAAGACAACCTTCCACCTTCTGTGGACACTGAGGGAGCTGCTAGCCTTTGTCCTTTTTAAATGAGTCATTAGAACAAACTGTTACAAATGTAAGGTTGGCGGCTCCTTCTCATCCTGCCAGAAGGTCTAATGCACCAACTATATGTTGTTTGGTACAAACAGTGTGACACATGGTGGGATTAAGGGACTTTTCAATACAGACACTTCCTGCTTGTCATTTATTAAACTCCTAATGCAAATAGTCCTTTTTACCACATTTGTTCAGTTTGACACGAGGCCTGGTGGCTGCAGCACTGGCTCCAAAAATCCAAACTCATTTTCCCACTGGGAGACTGCGAAAGGTCACGAGCAGAGGGGAAAAGCCTAAGCTAAAGAGTAAAAAGATGGAACATCTGTCTTTCTCTTAAAGGACAAAGGAAATAAATGTGTTGTGTCCAGAGTGTACCAGCTGGAACTGGTGGACATTTTCCACTCACTGTGCTTCCCCAGAGGTGTCTCTCTTTCCTCTCTCAGGCTCTCTCCTGAACTCTCTTTTACTTATCATTGTACAGTCTGCTAATTTTATCTTCACAAATACAACACAGAGCGATAAGCCCCCTACATATGAACACCAAACAAAGCCGAGTGTGTGTGTGTGTGTGTGTGTGTGTGTGTGTGTGTGTGTG
>NW_005187752.1:298796-316877 GCF_000239375.1 Pundamilia nyererei | reverse complement strand
GGGGGGAAGGGGAAAGGGGGCAAAAGCAAACAGTCCTTTCCTCCACTTCTTCATTCCTTCCTCCCAACATGAGGGAGTGAGATTGCAGCTGCAGAGCACACATGCAGCCAACAGCAGCTCGTTCATCACAAACACGGTGCTGTGAAAAAGTTTTTGTCTCCTTCTTCATTTCTTGGTTTTTGTCTAATCGTCAAACTTTAATGTGTCAGACAACCAAACACACTGACTGAGATGCTTTAAATAAGCTGTTTCTGCTCCAAACACGAGTCTGAAAAGAGGAGTGGGCCAAAATTCATTAGCAGTTATGCTTGATTGCAACACTCGCTGCCAAGGGTGGTGCAAGCAGTTATTAGGTTTAGTAATGACTTCTTCACAGAGGGACAGGTGATCCTCAATAAATGAAATCATCTTTGACAAACTGCATTCTGTACTTTGTACGTATTATAACATTAAAACTGGTCTGAAACATTGTGTGACACATTTTTTTTAAAAAGCTCTAATAACATTATAAAGTCAACCTACATTAAACTATTTAAACTATAATCTGTCCCACAAGTATTGAAATATTATTACATGCTGCCTACAGGAGCGTGCAGATTCACAGCACACTGTCCACAGTGCTGCGAGCACAGAGATCAGGACAGTGCATCTGTGGCTCAGCATTAGAAAAACAGAAACAAATATGCTGTTAAGTTAAAACCGCACATGAGTCTTCAGATGAGATGTAACTGCAGGGGCAGAGTTTACAAGCAGGAAGCAGGATGGACTCAGATAGCTGTGGTCAGTTTAAAGGAAGCTGAGGTGTTAATGGACCCAGACTGATAAGAGTGCTTAAGCCAATTAAGGGAGGAGTACAACCATCATTGCTTATCTGGCTTCATGTGTCTTTTTATGCAGTTGCCTACAAAGCCAACAGTTCTGTGTTATTTAACTGCATTAGTCATGTGAAATGACTTGCAGCACTGGAACGTGTGGGCCTGTGTTGCACTGATAAATAACAAACAGGTGCCGGGATGTTTCACAGGTTTATCGTTGCAGCCGCAGCTCGCAGCTATCGGGGCCGAAAATTGACCGAACGTATGCATTTTTACAGCCACAGCTGCATGTGAGCCCCACCTAAGCACCGGGGAGGGATGAAGCAGGCGGCACAGCACTGGCAGGTCTGCACTGGCTGCACTAAGCAGTGACGCTGATCGATTTCATTGTGCAGATTAGATTTGGGGAATGCAATGGGATGGAGCTGATGGTGCTCTGAGTGGAGGTGGGTGGGTTCATCATCATCATCAGGCGCCAAGTTGGTCTACTGAAGCCTTCCAAAGCCAACACACACACACACAGGGGGGGAAGGTGGATCGGTGGGTGGGGCCATATCACGACTGGCTGGGGGGTGCAGTTAGGCAGCTGTGAGCATTTCAGAAAAGATTAGCACCAGGTTCAACTGTAAACAATGAGCTCATTCTCTCTGCTAGAGCACCGCAGAACACACCACATCTGTTTTTGAACAAGCAGGCTCATTCAAGGCCCACACTGAGGTAATCAACACCCACACTTGTAAAAATTAAACTGGGGAAAACGCTGGAGACTTAAAGTCATGCATTGTCCTGCAGCTACGGGAAAAAATATGCACGACTAGTGTTCATTAAAAGGAATATTAATGAAGACTATAGCAGGGAAAGGCTTGGTGCGAGGGGGAAGGACGGTGGAAGGTTTCTCAAATGTCCCTCGCTTCTTAAAAATACCAGTGTGGTGAGCACTATCGGTTTCTGTCTGAATCCTCCAAGCTGTTTTTCTGACTATTGCAGAGCCCCTGGCAATATTGTTTCATCTATTAAAATGGTACAGGACTCTAAAAGCCATTGTGCACAGCACGCTTTAAAATGGATTGAGATTATTTCATTACACTGTAAAAAAATCAGCTTTCCCAGATGTGACTTGCTGCAGATGCAGAAATCTTCAACACAAGCCTGCATCAGTAGGTCCTGCAGGAGCTTAGACCTGGATCACACAGAGCATTCGATGGTTAGCTTTACAAAAGGATCATTATGAGGAAACTTTTGATAAATGAAGTGGATTATGGAACAACTGTGTCCAGGATTAACAGAGGTCCAGTTAAATGTCCTTACTACAGAGGGTGGAAACAGTAGACTGGCATGCTTTGACTCCACCGCTGGCCCCATCCCGTCCCTAAAAACAAAAGTATCATATGGCCAAGGAGGATTGTGAACCATTCAGCTCAGTTCAGCTCTAATTATATAGTGCCAGTTCACAACAGCAGTCACTGTACGGTTTCTTCACATCGTATACTTTACTGTATACAAGCCACACTGCAGCCCTGCAACTCCTTTGTCGTCTTTGACATGCTGGAGCTGTTTTGTGCAGAGATATGATGAAGATGACGAGCTTGAAGGAAACAAGCATTCACTGCTGTGATAATAAAGCTGTGCAGTGAGACTCAGAGACAAAACACACACGTACAGCCAGCTCACGTGCACAAATCTTTCAGTTAGGAGAGACGTTTTCAGAGCTGTATGCAGCACAGATCGGAAACGTGTGCGTGACTGAACTCTTTTCTGACAGACTTAACTTTTCATTAAAAAACAAAAGGCTAACACAAAGAAGGCATGAAAATAGAAAATGAGAGTTTTTCATTACGTGGGTTTGTGTGTGGCAGGCACGAGGGTCAAGCAGACACCAGGAGCAGGTGGCACCGGGGTAGGTGCTGCTGGGCTGACGGGTGCTGATTGGTGAGCGCTGCCCTTTCACGATCCACGTGCCATCTGCCTCGGCCGGCAGTGACTGCATCCCCAGTGACAAACAGGCAACAGAGGGACGGAGGCTGTACTGCCACGTTAGAAAGCTTCCAGCTCTCTTGCTCATTTTCACCACCGCCCTCTGCTTGGTTGTCAGAAACAGCTCGGGCCCCTGTGGCACCGGTACCTGGGTGTAACGCTACGCCAACATCGTCTCGTCCAGCGCGTTAGCTTTGACTTACACTAACCGATCTGTTTGGCTGCATAGAGTAAAATGTAGGGAAAGGCCCGTCTCCATAGAGAATTGATGTCACACTCTGCCAATTTAATTTGGCAAACCAATTTATGGAATAGTTAATTGCAACACTGCTCTATTTAACAGTCAAATGAGGTCTGGAAGATGTCCTCGGTCTTGTGACCTTAGAAATGTCATATCGTTTAATCAGAGCTGGGAGGCAGCAGCAGTTCACTGTGTGCACTGTCCTGAGTAGAAAAATGGCAGTTTTACTTGGCAGTTTGTGTGTCTTTTGCAGCTTGGGGGGTTGGAGGGCAGTCAGGATGCCTGTGCAATCTGCATGCAACTCACACTCACGAGCGGCTCCAACACCTGTCTTTTTTGTGGTAAAAAGGGCAACTTGCAGAAATAAAACGGGGCCTTGTTGCGGTACTTAAATCATCTCAGCTTTCTCAATCTTCCTCCCATTGGAACCGGGTTGGAGGCGGTGATGAGCTATTTACGAGGAAGGTCATGCTGAGAGGGCATGGCAAAGAGCCAGCGCTCTGTCTCTCCTGCTCCTCTTCCTCCTTCCTGCCCTTGTCTTTGTTTTCTCCCCTCTGCTTTCCTGCACCAACTCTGAATGCTAAAACGAGAGAAGGCAGAGTGTATCATGCAGCAGCATGGATACACTCTGTGCAACCACACAATCAAAAGTGAGTTTGCAATAGCTGAGACTGTTTGCTACCAGCTCTGAGGGTGATTTCACACATAACTTCAGTGGCTTTGTTTCCTATTGGTGTTCACACCAGGTGAAGAAACTGAAATGTCCAGTCAGTGCTTTTAACGGTTCAGCCATCTTCCTCAAGCATTAGTCAAAAGGACATATTTTTGATGCATGCTAGCATTTCATACTACATACACAGGTTGACCTGAAGCACAACACAGAGCAGCTTTAGCCATGAGACACCCTGAAGGTAAAGAGTGGGCAATCAGATTTCCACGGGGGGAACTACAAGTGCTGTGGAAGGCCACACCAGTAGACTGAACCCAGCTCTGCTCAACATTACTTTGACCTTTTTTATAAACCGACTGCTGCTGGTGGGAATAAATGTGAACAATAGGTCAACCTTCGATCACTATTTAATCAACCTTCCCCAAAACAACAAAATGTACCTTCATGAACATTCAGCATATTTCCCACATACAAAGGTGAGTATCTGGGCCGTGTCACCAAAGCCTCACAGTGAAGAAGAAAGAAAGAAAAACTCTAAAAACTAATTTGGCTGTTTGGTTTCTCAGCTGACCCTCCAACCTTCCTGCGATCTCGTCAATCTGCTCTCGTCCATGAATAGGATCCATGGATGGATGCATGGATGGATGGAGTCTCTGATGAGGGTCTCAATAAAAACAGTGGGACCGGTGGGATGGGCCTAGACTGCAACCCTTCCATGCTGTAATCTTCCTTGCCTCCATCCGATCAGCACTATGAGCATCTCTCTCCGTCTCCACCTCTGTTCAGTAAATTGCACTAATGTACTGTGAAAGCTCTCTCGTGCTCCTTCTCGGAGCTGCACACCTCCTTCATCTCACACCAGTTTAATTAGCGTAGCCAACAAAGCAGAAAACAGATGTCTGCTTAACACGTACTTCTGGCCAAATATGGAGTTTAATTAGAGGTCGAGCATCAGGTGCCAATGAGTATCTCACCATTTTACCCCAACCCTTACCTTTTATTACAGTATTCCTTGTTGTGTGTTTGCAGCCGTTGCAGGCGTTGACATAAACGAGAATACGCCCTAATTTGAGGAAACGAGTCAACCTTGACTTGTTTTTTTTCAGAGCATCTTTGGCCACATCAAACACACACACACTTGAAAACTGGAGATGGCACGCCATCAGGAGCAGGCAGCGGGAGACGGGGATTAGATTGGGTGTGAAATGCATTCCACACCCAGACTTTCAAAGAAGGGAAGAAGGAGCTGTGGCATTCCTGGGTGCACCTAGTGGAGGCTCTCCCTTTGATGTTTAATTTAGAGGCAGAAGGAGGGACAGACTGAAAGGCTGGATGGAGAGAGCGATGGTGGAAGTGTTGAGTGTGCTGAAACTCTGCTGCGCTTCATCAAAGGCTTTGGGTTCCCTCTCCTCTTCATTTATACACCGACAGCGATAAAGGCGAATATGCTCGAACGCAGCAGAGAGAAAGGCCGGGGTATGAAAGAGGAGGGAGGAGGGAGTGAAGCGAGGCTCATAAACGAGGCTCTAGTGGGGAGCTGAGCCAAATCTGACTCATGGAAGCAGTTTTGGCTGCCATTTCCTCTCTTCCTCTCTCCTTTATCGTTCCTTCCCCCTTCCTCAGCTGGGGAGACCTTCCTCCTCCTTTCTGCTCACTGAGTGAAAAGTGGAGCTGTGCGCCAGGCGGAGGAAGCGATTAAAAATTAATGGAAGCTGAGTGACAGAGAAACCTGCAAGGGCGTGTGTGTCGCTCTCTGAACCCACCAATCCCCAACAGGTCAGAGTGCTCAGTGTGTAGGTCTAACACAAGCCCCCCTCATGCTGGGGCTGCTGTTGCCATTGTAATACAGTAAGACAGAGTACTTATCAGCGTTAACTGTGGGCTGGATGGAGTACAGAGCTGCTGAGGAGTAACGCTGATGAGCACCCACTAAGATATGGAAAAGAGCTGGTGTGAGAAGACGAGTGTTTATGTGAGCAGCAACAGACAAAGAGTGTGCTTTGGCTGAGAGTAAAACAGACGATGAGAAGTTGGACTGTGTGTAAGGGCCTCTAAGCCCCTCCCTGTTTGTAAGAGTGATGCACATCCATCGCTCCTCCGTGTCCGCAACAAAAAACAAACACCACCATCTACCTTTTTTGCTGTTACAGGCAAAACAAGTTTTAAAAAAAAGAGTTTCAGTAGTAAAATAATGTTGCAGAGCACCACTGGTGACCTCCATCCAGAAATACACTGGAAATTTACCAGTGTTTGGATTTTTCTAAGTACAGAAGTTGATGTTGATAAGATTTCTTCAGTGAACATGCAGCGAATGAGTTTGAAACAAACACACAATGTAGACTTTAAGTTAAGATTTCTTTGTCAAACTGCTGATTGGATGGTGAGGAGCAGCTGAATTAGCGAAACACAATAACATATTTCAGTTAGTCGCGGCTGTTGGCTGTGAGGAGCGCTGATGCAAAGTGAAAGTTAGCAGGTGTAGCTGAGAAACAAAGTTTGTAAGAACAAAGGCACTGCCTCGCCGTGTGCACGTTTGCAGTTTGTAGGTTGCAGCATGCACCAGTGCAACCGTGGTAGATAGCAGAAGCATGTGGTTACACCCAGCTCCATCTCACAGAGGCCTGTGGCGGGCGGCCATTTTGGTTAAACCCAAGTCGGTCTGCGCTGGGGGTTTCAATACCGCACCCTTCCCCAGCCCGTTCTGCAGCTCCTCCCTCCCAGAACTACCACACAAATCTCAGTTTACAGCATCTGAAAGGTGGATGTGGGCCATCAAATTACCAGTATGCAGTCCATGTAACACAACTAACCAGGGCTGCAGCTCTACTGGCAGCCATCGCATGAAAGGCTGCAGTCATACGAGTGGCGTCAAGCACTCAAGGTGCTTTATACTGTAAGCTAAAGAGCCCAGAATCACATAGTAACACAAAGGAAACCCCAACAATCAGACAGCTGCCTGTGAAAGGGGGGGGGGGGATGAGAGCATCTTTAAGAAGAGGTTTTGACCTCGTATTTGAGGAGCTGCATCTGGATTCAAGAGGGAGCCAATGAAAATGAGCCATTACAGCAGAAACATGCTCTGCCTGTCAGGACTCTCACTGAAGCAGCTTTTAACTGAAGGTTTTTCACAGAGGTTTGAGAACAAACTGATAATAATGAAGCACAGCAGCCAGCCTAGAAGTCAAAGAGCCATCCTCAGAGACAGGATGGGTCTCATTTTGGAAGTACTGCAAAGATGCAAGGAAGCACTAATGTGCTGAGTGTGACGATGGATGTGCAGGGGACCAGCAGACAGTGACACTCACCTGTAGTTGGACAGCAGCAGGAACACAGCAGGCAGCCATGGAAGAGAAGAGGAGACAAAAAAGGGGAAGTCAGTGCAAACTAATTGCATAATAAAGCATTGATTCACAAAGTGGTCATTTAGGGGGATCCAGCAAAATGAGCTTAATTTCACTCCAAGTGAAATGATCCTCATTAGCAGCATGTACATGATTCATTTCACTCATCATCTGTGCTTCCCCACAGGAAGTGCACAAACTCAGGTCTGGGACCCTGGTGGGCTCTAAACACATGAAAGTAAACCAGCTCCACTGAAATGAACCAGCACACGTAATCTTTTCCATGTTATCTGTAATATATACTGAATGCATATATGCTCAGAATATACAGTGAGATCATATCACCAGAAACACATCCGTCCTCTTCTGCTCACGGTCACATGCACATATGAAAGCTAATGTGTGCACTCACATCAGCTCAGTGTGCTGCTGTCGTTCACCAACACGAGCACGTGCACGGCACATGCTCACGCTCACATATGTTAGTCAATCAGACTGAGGGTAAACCACGAGGTCATCGGCGTACACACACATTTCTCTCATTAAGGAAACACCTGGAGGTGACCTGGACCGAGTGTAGTGAGACGGACAGAAGGACGCCGTGGCTGAAGATCATTCGATAACAGTGTCTGAGGAGGAATCCAGAAAGAGGCAGCTTTTCCTCCCCGCTCTCTTTATGGCACCACAAAGATAAGAAGAAAAAAGACAAAGACCACAAGAAGAAGGAACGCTGGAGGAGCAGGTGCACGGTTCCTGCAGACTTCCATGTACACAGTGTTAGTACATGAGCGCCTATCTGAGCGCACATTCTGTGCCACACACACACACACACGTTGGTGTGGCGCTGACACAAACAGATGAAGTGAGATAATATTAATGGAGCTGATGACAACACTTTATGTTACTGTAAGTGCAACGACAGCTTCCCAGCAAGTGTTAGACCAAACACACGCAGAGGAGCCGCCACAGCTATCAGGGGCTCAGTGCAACGCTCACTAAGGACGTGTAAGCATGCTGCCAGCGTCTGCAGTGCACAGCCAGCTAACGTCGCCACACACTGACTGTGCAGAGCTGTGAGGGGATGAGGCGTCTCGCCTGGTTATCAGCGCTTTTATAAACACCCCTTTAACCACAGCCCCGGTTCTTACACACAGCCACACATACCTGCATGTGGGTGCTTGAATGATTAATGGGGCATACAGAGCACAGGCACCCACACGGATTAGCTACTAACACACGGCCGTGACTATCTGTAGCTAGGCTGTAGCTGCCTGGCACAATCTGCCCCACTTCCTTCTTTTTTCCTAAACTCTGCATTTCACAGGCCCGCCGACATCGCTCTCCACGCATATGAGCACCTCCTTCACTGCACCCCCTAATGAGGTAATAAGGGTAAAACTGGTCTAAATGTATTTGTTTTTCACACTGAGGGCCTAATTAGCTGCTCCTACAACCCCACACAACGCTGCCATGTGCACGTTCCTCAGGTGTGGGTCAGCATCTTATTTTGCTACACACTGCTTTTCATACATGTGGAGACAAAAGCATGAGAAAATAAAAGTACGCTGTGGTCTGTGTCCCAGACCTGAACCAACAACTGCCTTCTGTGGGAATAAAAACAGCAGCAAAAGGAGGTGTAGTTTAAGTTGAGGTGGAGCAATCCCTCAGTGGGTTTCACTTTCACATGGTGATTAATCACTTAAGAAGATTTGCCCCCCCCCTCACTTCCCTGTGGTTGTCTGGCTAATGTCTCTCTGCTTAACCCATTTGAAGCCCCGGCTGCAAAGTGGCACATTTTCATCTGAAAGGACAGAGGACTCACTAAGACAATAGACAGAAGGGGGTGTGGGTTTGGGGGGGGGGGTCTTTCCTCTCCCCACAGGCTCTCCTGTGTTGTTAGAGAAAGCTAGCATGTGGTCTCCACCTTCTCTGCAACTAAATGAATGATCTGTAATCGGGACAAAAGTGCTTCCCTCACTGAGCACACTCAGCTCCACTTCAGTAACTTTATCAGTTGAGATCTCTCACGTTTTATCTGTGTGAGGTGCTTTAAGTCCAGATGCAGGAACGCTGTACTCTACATGCTGTGTGGTTTACAGGATGGGGGGGGGGCCGCTGGAAAATTACCTTTGCACTTAGACCGACTGTTTCTTCTTTGTGGTGCTAAAAACGCTCACATTTCCTTTCCTCGCACCTATCAGAGGCCTCAAAAGTGATGACACTAATGCTGATGTTGAATGGTGGGAAAATGTCAGAAAAGTGGAAGCAGACAGTACAGGAGTGTCGAAAAGCCTGTCTGTGCACGTCGGCTATTTTAGGTCTCTGAGTCGCTTCACTTTCTCAGACAGTAAAACAGGAAACTGGATGTGCTGAACATTACAGCAACATCCTCCCTGTAACTCGCAGCTCCTTCAGCAGGTTACTACAGCAGGCGCTGAGGTCAGCTGCTCGTCTGAGCACACACGAGAACTCTTAACCAGTACAAGAGCTGGGCTGGCTTTGTTGCTGCCAGTGAGGGGGCAGTCTGTGAACGAGCCCACACCCTGTAAAATAGTGACCAGTTGACCTTGAGCCTTATAAACCTACATCTAAGACAGCAAGGCCCCAACCACAGAGACTAGTCACTGCAGTCGAGTCACCTGAAGAGGCCCACTCACACAGGCTGCTGTTTGATTTCTGCTCTTTTCCACAGGGCAAAGGTCACCAGGAAGAACCTCGGGACTTCTTCCAACATGCAAACTTACAGCTGTCCTTCTTTTCTGTCACTTTGTGCTTATCACAAAGATTAACAGGCTGTTTGCTGTGTTAGGGAGCAGAGAGCACCACCCTGCCTAGGCCACACCCTGTTAGGAGCCCTAATGATGTGGCCTGATAGAGACACGTGTTGCATACAGGCCACAGATGTTTGACGACCTCACAGAGAAACAGCAAAGATCCTTTAGACTAGCATCAATCTCTGAATCACTCAAAACTGCAAAACTGGGGAAAGGTGCAGGAAGGTTGTATCTGGGTTTTAGAGTATATTGAGAAGTAAGGACATCCAAATGACCTTTAACAAGCAAAAGTTAGTCCTGCAGAGGTTGGAGAGGGGTCACTGCAGCCCACTGAGAGAAGCTGCTGTGCCTTCGAGGAGCAGTTTGTTCTGGAGACAAGTCAGCGAAGAAAAAGCTCACACAGCAGTGCTAACAAAATGGATTCCTTTGCAGAGTGAGCAAATGAGGAAACTGTGGTTTGAGGCTAAGATATGAGGAGGCTAAATAAGGTGGAAGGGGACACACCCCCTACCTGACCACAGGACCGACTCAACCTGGAACCAGAAGACTCTTCACGCTGACGACAGTCTGTTTGTGTTGCTGCGCTCTCTTTTGTCCGGCCTGTTCTCCTCATTTCCCTTTTCTGCTCTCACATCTGGAAAGCAGGACTGGTTTCCCTGCCGTTCCCCATGCATCCACACACACACACACACACACACACACGGGCGCGCACACACTGACGTCATGCAGTTTGCTCTGCCTGATGGAAAGCATATGAGCTGAGAAAGGAACACTGGAGGAAGGGGTGTTGTCACTAGAACACGCAATTTATTTGCCAGAACTCGATTAAAATTCATTTTTTCCAGGACTTTTTCCCTCTTTGTACCTTATAATGCTGCTGCTTCTTCATGACAGTCTTATTATTCCAAACTTCAACATTAGGACCTGGTGCAGTGTTGGGATTACAGATGAGTGTTACATCTGTCCTTCTGCATGTAGACCCAGGTCTGACACTTCTACCCATAGGAGCAACATTAGCTGGTTTCAGAGCCACACATCTCCAGCTTTGCATATGAAACTTTCTCCTTTTTCTATTGCAAAATCCTGCAGGAGAGGTGGGGTGCACTGGAGAACATGCTTCCAGCTGGACAATGCCATTGGCTGCCTCCCCAACGCTCACTGGCTACATTTTTCCATAACATCAAAGCCAAGAAAAACCTCCTATGTTGCTTTCCTCTGTTTGGGAATTTGCCACCACCACCATAATCACTTCTCCTGCCGGAGCCAGAATGGTTGCTAAGAAGGAAAAATAACACCAAAGAAAGAGAAAATAATACAAACGGAGGTGGTCTGTGCGTGTTCTTGGCGAAGGACGCATCTGATCTGGTTTGGATTTTTCCTCATTGTGAGCTGCAGGACACAGATGACTCGCTGTCAACTTTACAGGCCTTATTTACCATGTATGTGTTTCTGCAGGGCCTTTTTTCACTTACTGTGGTGCAGAATTTCAACACTTCCTGCAAATTTAGGCTGTGAAACTCCTGCACACAATTTTACTGACTTCATAATGTTCAGGCGCAGATTTGCACAGGTGAGGTGTGGCGTGGACAGTACCTACCCACGCTTCCCCTCTGTGAGCTCTTTCTGCTGATTCAGAACCAAAGCATTACAGAAATGAACTTCAAGGCAGGTTCACATGTAAGCATGACACTTCCACCCGTCATGCTACACCCGCTCAGCTTTATAATGCTAACATGTTTGATCTGGTCAACACACAGCGCCTTTAGAGCGTTTAGTACCAACAGCACCTGCTCGCAATCCAGCGACACCAAAACAACAAAAACAAGAATGCGATTAAAGCAGCGAGTGGCACTGTACATGAACTGTAGGTACACTGCAGCTGGTGTATATAAGCCCTCTCATGCTGAGGGGTGATTACCTAGTTTGCAGTGCTGGTAATCTGTAAAGCAGCTTGGAGAGAGTTTTTTAAAGACGCAGCAGTGGTGGCAGTCTGTTCTCTCTCTCCCCCTGAGCAGCATGGCCAGCCTCACAAGCCTGCCAAAAAGAACTACCAGGAGGTATGAATCACCACATGGACAATATTTCACAATATTGTTAAAGTGCTTTGTGAAGTAGGTCAGCTGTACGAGTAGGTGCAAACGATGGTGATGAGCCTCCCACAGAGGTGCATTAGTGTTGGTGAAACGTCTAAAACTGATAAGAACGGCAAGAGAAAACACGATGAGGCTCCAACGGGGCGTCAGCAAACGCTCCTGTAGTTTGGAGGCTACACCAACTCTCAGGAGAACCAAGAAAGCAGGTGGACACTGACATTTGATTTTGGCTAGGGTCAGTGTCACTCCTGACAGCACGAGGCAATGCCTCGACCTCTGCACAGGTAGTCCAGCATCTCCAGGATAGAGCGCACCATTACCAGAAGGCGCAGTCTCAAGACCAGGAGACAGGAGAGCTGGACAGGTCCTTAACCCGTCAGCAAGACCAGGACCTACTCCTCTGTGCAAGGAGGAACAGGTCACAGCCACAGGCCTAGAAAATGACCTCCAACAGATGACTGGTGTGAATGACTCTGACCAAACATTCAGAAACGGCGCTCCAGTGGGCCCAGTGCTCCTCCCAGCACCATGGAGCCTGATTCACATTGGTCCTTTATTTCTAGCATATTACTCCACCCATATCAGCACAGACATTTAGAGTGATTATTTTCTCTTTCAGATCTGTGTTTTCAAAATGTTCCTTTCCTTTTTGTGAGCAGCATATCCTCTAAAGGGTATTTATGGGCTCTATCATTCTACAACACAATGCAGTACGAGTACAGGAAGGTAGCAGGACTCCAAGCTTGAAAGCAGCCTGGGTCTCAGCATCGTGCTGCTCCTGACTCCTCGGTGACACTGCATGAGTTCTAACAGAGTCTACTGCCACTGACAACACAAACACATTAACACACATACACACAAGCGTGTGCACGTCGTCTTTCCACCAGCTCAGAAAAATGGAAATCAAAGTATTTACGTCTTGTGATCCACGCTGGCACCCTTCAGCAACACAAACTGGGCCTTCACGACTCCTCCACCAAGATGCTTTTGTATGGAAACAGTTTTCATTCATCTTTGGCAAAGACGCCATGTTTCTTAGAGTTTGTTTTAAAAGAGTAGAAAAAATGTTGTGGTTTGATATCTAAAATAGAAAACAGGATGTCCTGTTTTCTTAACTTTAACCCAGATATGGAAATTCTGTTATTCCCGTCAGTGGAACAGCACGGGAGGCAGACGCTGCCATCCTTGCTCTGTCTGCCGTACAGCCACTGTGAAATTGTTCGCTTCTCTGAAGTAAGCGTGCTGGGAGCCTATGGAACCACACGTGTGGGCGTACGTATGAGTGAGCGCACTACAGAGTGTGTTCAAGTGCACTGCACGGGCACACCGTAATGTGGAGAAGACATAGACTGCAACAGAAGAACGGATGAGCGAGTGAGAGCGAGTGGACGGCTGAATGAGAGAGCAGAGAGAAAGCTCTGGTCAGGCACGCGATGCTCAGCCAGAATCAGGTCAGAGGCCTCCCTCACATCCATGCTCTGCAGAAACGCTCACTTCTGCACGGCTCCGCTAAGTTATACGCTGCTGCAAAGAACCACTTAAAGGTACAGTGCAACATTTTGGAAATCTGTTGTTTGCAACCTTACACAGAGACAGAAGTCACCGTGGATAGGGCCTTAAAGTAAAACGACTTATATACAGTATGTAGTGTCAAAGGTTTGCTGAGACTCTTATTTGAGCTTGAAGAAGTGTTTCACTGTCACAGGTCTAATCTCACAAACAGACCCTCACCCCATGGAGCCACAGCCATAAAATGAATGATTACTTTTGCTTTTCTATGTATTAATCAGTCACTTGTAAAAAACAAGGTATGCACGCCTCACTTTTGCAAACAGCACAGCTTCATTGAAGCTTAATTAAGTTTAATATCCACACAGTATCCTGATGGACTTCCACCAGCTTGGGTCCCACAGACTGTGACGTACGTGTGAATGTAAGGACACTAGAAGCAGGTGACACGATGAACAAACAGACACGTGCATACACAAGGAGAGCTATATTTCTATAACATCTGACAACTCTCACTGCAGGTCTGTGGTCCCTACAGTCGACATGCATGACGTGGATGATCCAATTATTCTCCACCGTTGCTCCATCAAGGTTGGAGAGCTGCACTAATGAAGATGCGAGGAATATTAATATAAAGGTTTCCCTGTATGCAGATGACATACTTCAACATATCCCTGGGAGGTTTGGACAGACAGCTGACTAGTCCACCACAAGAGACCCGACTCGATAACAAGAGACTGGAAGTGTGACACTGGAGCATGGTCTCTGAGTCTAATGCCGCTGCAAGGAGCATGAGGTCACAGTATAACGCCGGGTTTTAGATCCGATTGTGGGAATTTTATAATTTAGTGATTAGGTTTCAAAACACAAGCAACTATTTAGTCCAAGTGTTTGTGCTTTTTCAGCTGAATATCACAAACCCTTTGTCATGGCCCTGATTGCCATCCAGCTCATCCTTATATTTCTGTTGTCCAGCCCTTCGGGCAGTCATGTGTTGTCTTTATTGTGCTGTATAAATAAACTATGGTGTGGTCTTCCTAAACTAATAAGTGCACCAACTTTGGCTGAAATGACCTGTTTCAATGACTTCATCCGGTCTAAGAAATATAATTACAGCTCTGAGAAACAAATAAGTACTTTTAAATGAACATAAACAGGAGATCCAGCTGGGATTATGTCTCTGTGCTCCTCCCACCAATCACCTGGAAGTCTCCTCTGCACAGAGACAGCGCACAGAGCTTCTTTCTCATTGTAGTATTTACCTTATAATATAAAGCACTACATGAAATTACTGTTATTGTGAAACGGCACAACATAAATTAAGAGCTGTGCCATATCATTCCGTTGGCTCACTGACAGAGGAGGACGGCCCTCAGGCTCTCTGTACTAATAAATGCTGCCAGCCTGAAGCTGAACTGATACATTAGTTTGGTATGTTTTTCTATATCATAAATATCATTATCAAAAATGTGCTTAAAATAACACGGCATCACCCTGGGGCTGTGTGACCGATCCTAATCCAAACTAAAATGGAATTATCCAGAGCTTAACGAGGTTCCTCTGGAGATGCACTGCTCCAGCACTGCTCGTGCATGCACAGCGTCGCAGCGGCACTAAAGCCAGCCAGTTCCTGATTCTGCCCTAGAAGGCTGCATTCGCTTAGCAACCACATCAACGTTCAGCCGCCGCAGCAGTCAGTGTAATGTAGGCCAAAATGCTGTGTGGAAGCAGTCTGGTGCTTCTCGTCACCTCATGCTGCAGTAAGCATTAAGGAAAAGGAAGCCCCCCCCCCCCCCAGCACAGGACATGCTGTAGCCCTGCCTGTGTTTAGTGTCACACCACACAGCTGCTCAGGCCTCGAGACAAAGGTTATTAGATCTACTGTACAGAGGGACAAAGAGCAAACACAGGCCGGTCCAAGCAGGGTTAATGGAGCAGTCTGCAGATTGCATCTGGATTCCAGTTTGTGACTGCCAGAGGCGCTGATGGTCATGAGTTTAGGATTTCTTTTGAAAACACTATCCCTGTTTGTCATTGTTCTGTAGCGCAGTTACCTGAGGAGGTCATGTGACGGAAACATTTCACCATATGCCGGTTCAACTCTAGACTAGATCCATCAGCAGGATGAGGAACATACTACCATCAAACAGGACAAACAATTACTTTAATGTAACATGTACGCAGACAGGAGGATACTCAGTGGCTGTCTCAGTACAAGGGCTGACAACTTGACTAAACAATGAATCACCTGAATTAATTCTTACGTCTATTTTTCTCCCAGAAACACCGACATGCTCAAGCTTGTAAACATCACAGGCCATCTTGTTTCAGTGGTAGCTGAACTTTCTTCATGGTTCAGACTGTTGTTTCAGCAAAATACGCTGAGTGAAGACGGGCAATCGCACCAAACGACCACATGACACCGTTTTGGGACAGAATGATGATTCTCAGCTGACTGCTCTGATGGCGTCACGTCAGTCGTTTCCCACTGCACATTAAATCGCTCGGACAGACTCTGGCTCTACAAGGTCTCGTTGTGTTCTGCAAACTCAGCGAGTTTAGCACGATGGAAACAACAGAGCAGATCTCCACCAAGGCTGCGACGCTGATGTCAGGGATCCAAGGTCAAAGGTCATAGCAACAGTGCACCAGTCAAGGTGACAACTCATACCGTCATCGTGGTGAAACTCATAATGAGTTTAAAAGCCATAGTTTCATGTTGCACCTCCACCTATGGCCTACATTTGCAACAGAGACGTTTTTGGGCGCGTGTGTGTGTGGCTCCACTGATTCATCACGATCCTTACATGAGAGAAAACAGGAGGAGGATATTTGTGGCTGCTGATTGATTGTGAAATCAGTGTTTCCACAGTGTTGGTGAGGGGAGGACACCGAGATGATTTTACACATAAAAACCAAATGAGCTCATCATCAGATCACCTGGGGCTCCAAGATGAGATTGACTAAACGAGCAGATTAACTAAAACCCTGCTGGACGTGTTTGATATATGAAGCTAGCAGTTTGTGCAGATATGTAACAAGGATCGGATGAAAACCATTGACCAGAATGCAAAGAGTTCAGCTCTGTACACACGGGGAGGAGTGAGGGGAAGCCCACCACGTGGCCACTTTCAACTGTCATGGAAAACTTCCTTCCCCAGTTTTCCTCCAGTTTCTCCAGTGGCTCTTAGTCGTGACAGCCCCGTTTACTTGGACAGCGTGTAGGAGGCTGCATCCACCCCTGGCTGTGACACTGCTGTTTGTTTTTATCTTGAAGAGGACTACTTTTTTTTTTGCTCTGCTCAGTCTACATCTTTGTGAGGCCACAACACAAAGAGGCTCTTTTGGTTTGGTGTGGGGAGCCGGGCAGCCTCAGATTCACGCCAGCACGTACTGGTGCTTTCCACTCTGGAGCCGGACATTTTGTTCCACTGCTGAGCTCTGGAGCCAAATCACATGATTTCCAGTGGAGACTGAGAAGGGCTGGATGTGAGTGAGGAAGGATTCGACTTCCACTCCATTTGATCCTAACCCATACACTCAGTTTTGACTGTTTTAACCGGGCTCCGTGCTTTCTTTTATCACACACGTTGATAAGAATGTGACAGCATGAAGCTGTACTCACGCCTCAGTTCACACAGGGAGGGTTACTACAAAGCAAACAGTGATAGTAGATAACCTGCTGCAATTTTGGTTGTGAACACGATGGGACAGGACCAAAACTGTGGAGCAACACAGAGTGATCATAGGAGACAGTTAAATGAGGAGTGCTGACGGTGCTTCCGACAGCAGGGCGGAGGCGCCACAGGAAGCCAGTGTGGTGTCGAAACCAGAACTCTAAGGCTCGTTGCCTGCCACGGCTCTGCGGTAGACGCTTGCCCTAACAGTCTGCTGAGTTGTTGTGGCCAACAGCCGACACACCGCTCAACCCTCACTCTGTACTGAGAAAAAGGGAAGTGGGAGGGACATCGCACAGGTTCGGTTGCACACATGTGCATTCATTTTGAACAAAGAGGCCCATCCCTGAGCTTTGGCCTGTTGTCTACAAACATCACACTGACGAGGTGCAGCAAACTCTGGTATCAGCAACCTCTCTGACCCCGGCGATGAGCGCACACGGGCCAGGAGCCACAGAGGGGTCCCTTACAGCTGTTTGTGCGTTACATCAACGTATGGAGTCGACGGGGTTATAGTGGATGGTCTTTACAGTCCAGTGAGTCCAACGATGCTCCTCCCTGCTGGCAGCAACATTTTTATCAGCTTAAAAAGCTAAAGCCAATGATAATGAGACTGAATTCAGACAACAAAAATGTTAAAAATGTCCCATTTCCTGCCCTCTGTCTCTTTCACCAGGTTGGTCTCTGCTCTAATGGACACATTAGCCGCCGGCTTGTCACTCCATCTCAATTAGGTGGCCATGAGGTCATCCCTTCACTTCTACTCCCATCTACATCAGGGAGCTATCATTTCATTAGTCCTGTTGGGGAGGGTGGTGGATGGGTGGGGAGTCTAGCCCTTCCTCGGGCCTCTCTGATTCACAACATGAAGAAGAGAAGGACAGGACGAGGATTTTACTGGATGATGTGAGAAGGAATTTAGCAGAATAAACCTTTGAGTCAGCTGTACAAAAACGTCGGAGAACTGTGTAGGGCTGCCACGATTAG
>NW_005187752.1:265573-298003 GCF_000239375.1 Pundamilia nyererei | reverse complement strand
TAATAAACTATCATCTTGTCTTTATTTTTAGTTAGCACATACCTTAAACACTTAAAGCTGTAAGCTAATGATAGTTATGTAAGAGCAGATGCAGCTGGTGCAATAAGCTGTACGTTTTACATCCAATGGATGCATGATCTGATTAGTCGACTAATTGCAAAAATAATCGGTGACTAGTCGACTATCAAAATAATCGTTTGTGGCAGCCCTAGAACTGTGCTTCTTGGCATTTCAAAGGTTGAATGAGCTGCCCATCAGGGCTTTGCAACCAGGTCTTCTTCTGGGCTTTTGGAGCTGAGGGACAAGAACACAACTGTGCTGCGTTATGTCTCAGCAGCGTTTGCACCTGCTGAACCTGAAACGTATCGATCGCTGCAGGAAGTGGAATCTGATGTTTCACTGCACTTCCCCAGCTGGACAGTTTGGCCACGAGCAGCGGAGCTCTGGTGGAGCACAAGACGGGGCTCAAATCAGGTTAACAGAAAGAACTATGCTCAAAAACACAGAGCACTCATGACTCTGTCCTTGTGCTGAGACTAAACACTGGCTCACACAGACCTGTGCTCTGCAGAGAGTCATACGCTGGCCTGTGTCACACCGGGTTTCCTCTACCATCAGATAGCATCCAGCTCCAGAATAAACCTTCCTTGAAAAATAAAGTCTTCCTTGAAAACCACCTTTGATCAGATCTACCATCCTCACATTTTACAACTAGAAAATTGTAACCACTTCTAAAAAAAACCCACATCGATACTCAGACATGCTGCCAGGGAGAAGAAGATACACTGTCACAGATTTCCCATATCCCAGGCAGCATGAGTGATTTGTGGGAATTTCGTGATTTTGTCTCGCCGGTTGTTTTTGCCCATCACGTTGTTGTGTGACAGTGTTAACCCCACAGGACAGGCTGTAGACAAGCACAGTCCTAGAAAGCATGTACTGACATTACACCGGTGGGATGGTGGGGAAAAAGTGTGACAGCTACGCAAACTACAAGTGCTCACACACACACACACACACACACACACACACACACACACACACTTTAATCCTCTAAAAAACACAGATAAGCAGCTTTCATGCAGGGAGAGAGGGAGAACTGTGAGATGAGTGGGCGGAAGAATGGGAGTGGGAGTGGAGGTGGCGTGGCAAGGTTCAGCTGCAGAAGCCCTGACCTCTGCACATGTGAGAGGGGATAATTAAAGCAGAGGTCACACTTGTCCAAACGTGACACACACCTGAGCGGCAGCATAAAAGCTGCAGCGGGGTTTAAATAAACAGATGTGCTGCTGCTCCAGACAGCCGTGGCAGCGTTTCTGTGAAAGAAGATGCTGAGAGTAACGCCTCTGTGCCCGGAGGTGT
Organism: Pundamilia nyererei; assembly: GCF_000239375.1. Lineage (NCBI taxonomy): Eukaryota > Metazoa > Chordata > Actinopteri > Cichliformes > Cichlidae > Pundamilia > Pundamilia nyererei. The sequence continues at coordinate 296,641 of NW_005187752.1, read as the reverse complement.
TACACATGCAATGCATTACCTCGTCTCAGAGATCTACAATTACATTAATTATAAGCAGAGGGCTTCGAGAGGTCTATTGTCTGCTGTGCAGGATGGGAATGAGCGCGTTCACACGTGTGTGCGTGCAGAAAGAGGATGCCTAAACAGCCGTATGCACGTTTACAATAAGACACAAGAAAGAAGTGCGTAAAAGGAAGTGTGCAACGTACAAAATCAATGAGATAGGCTGAAGCAGAGGAGCAAGTCTGGGCCTGGCTGGAGACGGCTTCCTGAACCTGAGAAGCAGGCATCGGTGCCAGGAGGAGGGATCGTCTTTCAGCGTATTGTTTTATTTAGCATTCCTTCATTTGCCAGAGTGAGGCTGGCTGATTTCATTCAGGAGATTGGTGACTTGGAAAGCAGGAACAGCCCAGCCGGCCTGATAAGCACATTAAAAGCCTTTGTTTCCAACACTCGGTTCCTGAGGAGTAACCTTAGCCTCCGAACCCCTGACTGCCTCTACCAAGAGGCCCTAATTTGCTCGCACACATCCATCTTCCACCTCAACTTCCTGACAAACTGAGGCGAGGTGTGGCTGCACTTTATAAACTGTGTTACCGAAGCGGTGTGGTCCTGTTCTGCCCGGCCGTGCGCTCCCGTCTCTGCTCAGCAAATCGAACCAGCCCAAAGCTTCTTTGCTGGTTTCACCTCAAACCCACTGATGGCTGCATTTGATGAAGCAGCACTTCTTATAAAAGCGTGAGAACACTCGAACGGTCAGTCAAAGTTCACCGCCGTGCCAATTAATTCTGTTTAACATTAACTCGCTCAGCTCTAACATAACTAACAGCAGCTAGACATCACAATGACTCAGAGCAGACTAAACAACAGTAAAGATCAGATGTGTTTGTGCTGCGTGCAGCCAGGAAACACACCATTTCTGAGAAAAGACATGCGCGTGCACTCGAGTCTGCTGCGCACTTTCGCAACTTTGCTTTCTCTCGCAAAGCTGCCATTTGATTTCACAAAGGTGAAGTTTAAGGGATCAAAAAGGTGCATCCAGAAACAAAGACGGCGCTTTCTGTCTTTTATTAGCAGACTTTGTTTCAGTGTGAGACAAACAAAGTGCAACACTTGCGTCTTACACAAAGGGTGACTCACGTTTGTTTGTCATTCCATAAAGTGGGTTTGATTGATGCATACAGCAGCTCTCCCCCCACGCCTCGCCTGTGCGCCTCCTGTCCTACAGACGCGGTCCTTCCTGCAGCGACTTGTCTCTGGTTGTGCCTCGGGCCCTTCACCCAACGTGTCCCCCTCATCTCTCATAAGCACATACTTTCATCAGATTTCTGTTATTGTTTATCCAACTATCTGTTAAATTAGTCAAATGACTAAAAATACCATCAAATGTCAGAAGTAGACGGGCTGTGTGGTGAGGAATATGTGTCTGAACAAAGACAGGACAGGAAGCATTTAATGATAGAAAAGATAAATGATGTTTTAGCTCATTTCCATCTGCAGGCAGAAGGTGAGATGTAATTAAAATCAATAACAAACACACACATACTTACCTACACACATATATCCACACACACAGGTTTAAGCACCCATGATAACAAATATCAAGCATCCAAATGTTAATCATTTGGATGCTTGATATCAGAAGCAGACTGATATGATAGGATAATTACATTTTGTCACTCGGTAGTAAACCTGCGTTAGCCTCCTGACACCAGAGCCCCCTAACCAGCAGTGCTGGAACCAAAAACCAGTTTCAGTCTGGTTCAAAGGAAGCTAAATGTCTCTTAACATCCACATGCAGTGGTAGAAAGCAGACAGTGTCCACACTGTCTGCTTTCTACCACTAAAGATGAAAAACAGGGGGACAGAGGGTTGAAGGGGGGAGTCAGGCACTTTGGGATCAGTGATCCCCGCAATGAAGGGGGATGGGACTCAAAGCAACAGATCCACAGCTGATACTGGTCACAAAGGATGTGACAATAGCTAGCCAGTGGACAACTGCCCCGAAACCACACATATAACACAAACACCACCCCATACCTCCACAACAATACCCCGCCAACCTCCTGGGAGCTGCCCTTCCACATGGCTGAGGCCAAACCAGTGCACCCCCCCCCCCCCCAAAAAAAAAAAAATCCCTTGAAGAGTGAAAAAGAAAGAAAGAGATTTCCAAGAACAGAGCCTTTCTCTTAAGAACAGAAAGTATACCTGATGCCCTTTCTCTCTCTTTGCTCTGACTGCTTTGGACAAATGCTTATTTGGAAAGCTGATATACTGTTACTGCATTTCAGAACATTTAACGTCCCCTTTGGTGACAGACAATCAAGCTCCCCAACTAACAGAGTGCACCATGATGGAGAGGACAAACAAAAGATGGCTAAGGTCAATCAGCTTTATTTTTAGCATTATAAACCTATCTGTAAAGTTTGGTAGTGCATACAATGTGGACTAGATTTAAGAATTTCAAATAGAAATGAATGTGAGTCACATGACGTCTCTTTCAGTGGGATTTTTTGGAGCAGTGTAAAGAAAAAGGACGACGATGCTATTCTACATATTTTCAGCCAGAGTAGAAACATGAAGCTTTGCTGCTCTGCTTCTTAAACATAAAAGTCTCTCAGTGCTGTCCCATCCACTTGACAGAGACTTTGCTGCTTAGTTGACTTGGCAGCTCCTGCTCGGAGGAACTGTGCCCGTTCAATCAGACGTACGATTAGCACTGTTTATTATTAGATTGACAATCTCCCGGCATCTGCCTCTACCTGTTCTTCCCAAACTTTGAGATAATTCCGGAGATGAGCTAGCACTCATCCCATGGACTGAGCTGGACCACTGGCTCGTGACATGATCTTAAAGGAGGACATTGTGGATGTTGTGTTAGAGAGCTGCAAGGCTGTAAATGCGTGCACGTATGATTCTTTGGGCTTCTGTATCATTTATAAGACTTAAAAGGAATTGCGGGGGTGGAATCGGGTTGCTGTGTGGAAGTCTAAGCTCAGTATGTGTGGCTGGGATGGGGGAGGGATGGGAAGCATCACTGTGGGAGACAGGCAGATGGAGATGGAAATGAGTAGGCATTGAGCTCATGTTAATCTCCTCCTACAGCTGATGCAGGCACAAAACAAGAACACATATTTGTCCACATGCGCACTCGCATGACAGCAGATCATAGACCCGACTGGGCCTGTGCGCCATCGCGCTCCAAATGAGGCAAAGGGATGCTTTTGCTATTCACACGTTCCCATGTGTGCTTTGTGGAAAAGTTTGCAGCCAAATCTGAAATGCATCCGAGCACAACTTCCACTGTGCAGCATTCAGTTTACTGTATCACGGTGGATCTCATTTATTTGATAGTATGTGAGACTAGCTGCCTTCATCAGACAGCCATCTGCCCCGTGGGAGCGGCTAAGCCACACGCCATTGGCCGACTGGTCGTCAAGAGAGGCGAGGGGTGAGGCGGGTCACCTCTTTATTTGGGGAGGGAAAGGTCATGCAATACTAGCTGCCCTACAAACAGCATGAGGGGGGATGGGGTACCGCCAGTGGCTGCTATCATACACAAAGGCTGCTCCTGGTCTGACACAGCAGAAAGTAACCTCCCCCCTCCCGTCGGACTCCAGTTCATCCTGGATCCATCTAGACGGCATCCCTCACCAACGATCGCGGCGTTTATTGTCAAAGATTAAGAAAAGCTTTAGGAAAGACACCAAGACGGCAGAAGATTGGAATTTTCCATGGAAACGCATGTCCTACATACACATCAGATTATCTCCACAGCCTGATCTCGCATCTTCCTCTGCACTTTATACAGACATGGGAAAAAAACTTTTATAGATATGACTCTCTTTTAATCATCCATGCACTCCATACACAGAGTGTGGACAGGCTGCACCATTCAGTTAACATCACCCAGGTGCTGGGTTAGGCTTCAGTGCATCAGACTAATGTTCACTTGTCTTTGTAAGACTCACACTGAAATCTTTTTACTGAAAAACCTGTAAGAATAAAATGTGACATGTCTCAACATTCAGCACTGGTGAGCTCACCAGCAGGAGGACTGGAGGAAGCCTGACTGCCTGATTCTCTGATGTTAAAGACCAAAAAACTGTCAAACCTTTTGACCAACTTATTTTTAAGCACATCACTAACACTGTCCCCTCTTCACAGCTCAACCTATGTAAACACTACCGGGGAAGGAGCTGCAGGGGAAGGAGCTGCAGGGGAGATCGCGCTGCTTGGGCACGTCCAGTTATGCTGATGAATAATTCACAGACCACCTCATTAAACAAACATGCCTATGGTTACCTACCATCAGCTGTGGCTAACAGTCAAACTAGACACCAAATTCCATCATTTGGCTGAGAAAGAGCTTCTGTCCCACGAGACACCTGGATCAGGTCACTGGCTCTTCTCTTACCTGTGCTATAATCCCAATGAGACACACTTAAGGTCCTTTGAAAACATAAGAACAGCCACAGCCAGCCGTGTGTGCTTGTGTTATCATACGGCTCGGAATATTCTCACAGGAATGTCAAAGACGGGAAGGAAACACTTGATTGTCACGCACGCTACTGGCTCGTCAAACCGATATTCAAATTTTCCCAGATGACCTGCATGCAGCCACGCACAAACCTCATCTGGCCTGCTCTTTTTTCACCCCTCCATCTTCTTGAAATGGACAGGCAGACACTTATTGACTTAAAGCAAGTATGTGTCCATAGCAGGCAGAGATATGACTGCAGCGCCGAGTTTCGGCACCACTGCTCTTTGTGTATTTCACCGAAGATTTCACTTCTCACATGTTGGAAGAAATAGTTCTTCTCAGCTGTGAATCCAATCAAATTTTACTCAAGTAACGTGTTGCCACTGAACATCTCACAGCTTCTGTAAATTTGAAGCCCTATTTGAAATACCTGATAATCAGAAATCAGGACTGTGCACAGTACACGAGGAAAGAAAAGTCCTTTTGTTTGCAAAAGTTAAAAACTGTTGATACAAACGGCTTGTAGCAAGGAGACGTGCTGTATGAAGACAATCACTGCACCCAGTTCATTTCCACTACCGCTGGAGTCGCAGCCTTTTGAGAAACGTTCCAAGCAAACCTAAGCAGCCGTACACCCTGCTCCCACAGAGAGGCCTGTCCTGAGAGCAGCTGCAGTGGAAACAGACTTTTCATCTTATGGCTGGTCCTCAGAGTTTTTGTCATGGAGCACAATGATTCATCGCTGATGTGTTTTTCCATATAGGAGAGCAAAACACATGCTTTTTGTTGTTCATTGCCAGCATAGAAGAAGAAAGCAGCAACCCTATGAAACACTCTTTTTAAATATTCTTAGAAAGTGAAGAATACTTTTGTCTTTGAATGCGCTCCATACCTTCAAGCAAAGACTGAAGCACCATTCACACAGTGAGGTGGTTCATTTCCAACACTGTTCTGACCCACAGCTCGAACCAGAGACACGACTCTATCATGTTAGTCGTGTTTTTAATGGGACGGCCCAAAATATAGTTTTTAATACAGCAGCAGAACTCATTACAGAGCCCTGACTGAATTGGTGTCCTCTCCCAGCACAGGGCACAAAATGCACTTTTTATGAAAAGGAAAATAGGAAAGTATACAAACTGACCGAAACAGCCACACAGTCGGGCTCCAATGCAGACTGCTGCACAGGATCAGAATGGAAATATTCCCTGAACAGCCACTGAAACGCACAGCTCCCAGCTGTTGTTCTGTCTGCTGTGTGGACATGGCTGGCTGTCAGCAGGCTTAGCCAGCACTGCGCCTTGCATATGAAACAGGACATGGGCCTATATCCCCTGTGGGAGTTCACTTCCTCTGAGCCCCCACCACCACAGCCCCACGTCTCTCCTGAAACAAGCAGCTCCTTCAGCTGGAGGCCAGATATTCCAAGCACCGGGGGTAGCAGGGTGGGGGCAGCAGAAAGGGAAGTGCTGGCTTTTGCACGTTAGAGATTTAAGAAGTGCCCTGACTTGGAAGGATATATTCAGACTCGACAGTTGTGCGTTCCAACCCTACGTAGGTTTGGTTTGAGCCTTTCCTCAGCCACACGTGGAAACAGCCTGCAGGAATGTGTTGGTTGTCAGCACAACAACGCAGCATATGTGGAGCATCGACGCAAAATGGCCTCTGCTATTGTTCTGGCTGGTTTTTAGTGCACATCTGTCTCTGAACAAATCCCATCCCAGCACTTTAGGAGGAACCTGAAAGCTCAGCAGACACACATGCTTTGCTCAAGACCAGTTACAACAGTCGTGTACACATGCTCACCACTCTGAGGAGGCGCACATCTGCAACATGAGCACAGACTGATGAAGCAACAATAATAATAATAATACAGTAACCAAGAAGCCCGAGGACGGCCCTCTCCACGTAGGAAGGTGCCAAAACCCAAACAAACCAAAAAAGTCTGAGGTAAACTTTTTTTCAAAGCCAAGCACAAGTCGAGCTTCAGCTGCCCACCACCATCCACCACAGCCACCCTCACTCCTCATATCTCTCTAAACCAGGCAGACTGTGCAGAGCCGACGTCATCGTGAGGCCAAATTATAAAGTTAGTGTCACACTAAATCTGCAACCACAAGCCTTATCTCCACATCCTGATGTGGAAACCCACTCATTATGTGTGCCAGCCAGAAAGCAGAAGCCTGGCATGGCAATCTGGGGCCGGCCTGCGCAGGAAAACCTTCCCCAACCTACGTGGAACGCTTCAATGCATTTGTGCTTTGCAGCCTGCACTGTGTATGAATCCTACAAGACAAAAAAAGGAAAAGTGAACTTCAAGTTCACACTTTCTCCACAACTGGAGCCACGCTGCTAAATGTGGACAGCTTTTTTTACTCTGTGATTCACTCGTCTCAGGAGGAAGCTTTCAAAAGAGCGTCTGCAAGGAGGGAAGTGTGGCAATATCGCTTCCTGTGTCTGTCTGCTATGCGAGACTGCTGCTGACACTTTTCTATCACTCTTATTAATATTCACTGAGCTGCCCTCCTTTGACAACAGTGACGCATTTCAAAGTAAGGCGCTGTGGCGACATCCTCCACAAACATTTCCTCAGCTAGGCCCAAATGTGTTGAGAAAAAGGAGAGCAACAATATTTCTCAACCTGTGTGCAGTCCCTCAGATGCTCGGGGGCAGGGCTTGAATTAAAAAGCATTTCAAACAAGCCTTGAGCTTAACATTCGGGCGCCCCGTCAGCACTTGGAAAAACACAAGAGCCCCCTGAAAGTGGAGCTCCTTGAGGTGTGTCCACTCAAGTCTGAATAAAAGTGTGTGCCAAGAGTGTGTGTTCACCGTGCATGGTAGGACTCTGGCACTCTTCAGGACTTCAAGGGCCTCCCTGATCTCCCTTTCTTTGGCAGGTTTTTCTGAAAGAAGCCTCAGTGGAGGAGTGGAGGAAAACTCTTGTAAACACTTGTGCTGTTGCTTTCTGAGCCTCATCAACAACTCCGCTCTGCTCTACAAGTCCACCGAGGAGAGGGAGAGTAGGCAAAAGGAGCCCTGTCAGGTGGCTGACTGGCCTGGTAGAGGGGTTCTGATGTTTGCTGAATGCTTCCCTTTGTTGGGATCATGTTATGTTTCCACCACAATACTTCTAAACCCCGCTTCATCAGCTCCATTCATGTGTAACAGTTCATGCAAATGGGCTCACTAGCCCTTTTCCCCCTACAGGAGTGGGATCAGTCTGCAAACACCAAAGCTAACACAGAGTCTTTCCATGCAGCTTTAAAGCTCAGAAAAACAAACCTGATGATTGAGGCTGGAGGTGTGTGACCACTGAAAGCGCGCAGAACCTAAAACCTGATTACTGGGACTGTTCAAACAAGAACACAAGAGAACATGGATAAGACTAGAGAGAGGGGGAAATGACATCAGCACTGATTAAACCACAGACAAGTAAAATGACACATATGATACCAGCTCTGTCTGTCACACTAACAGTCAGGTCTAGCTCACCCACTGGAGATAGAGACAGTCACAGACAGCAACCCACTGAACCACAGTGTTCTGAAGGAGTGACAACATTATCTCACAACTGTTGTTTACTACCCTTTAAGGTGTTTCACGGCCAGATAATGGCTTTATTGCCACCAGAGGCATATTGTTGTCGCTGCTGGATGACGCCCAATTAGTAAGACCACAGTAGCAGCAGTGACCAGACACTGTCAGGCTCAGCATCCACTCCTGAAACGTGTTTGCTCGGACATGTTTAAAGTTTGGTGACCCACGCTCGTTTTAACGTTAAGGAGAAGGGTGGCGGATAACAAGCTGCAACAGTTAGAGCTCGGAGACCAGCTTACCTTGGATGATGCTTTTCTCTTGTACTTGTTGGCGAAGTCGAATTTCTCCTTAATCTCGTCCAGGAAGAGCTCCAGGCGGGCCTTCTCCTCTTTCTCCGTGTAATCCTGGCCCAGGAGGATGTACGCCCTCCAGTTGGCCGAGTCGAAGCCCCAGTGGCAAGTCCTGTTCTCCTGCGCCTTGTGGCCGTGCACCACGAACTTGTGGGTCGGGTACATTAGTCTGCAGTCCATGCACTGGATGCACGCTGCGTTCGGGTTGGTGTACAGCTCCGGCACGAACAAGCCTTTGCACTTGCCGAAGCACTCGTGGTAGACTTTGAAGCTCCTGTCGGTGAACTGCAGCTCCAGCGAGCCTCCGTTCATCTCCTTCTTGCAGCGCGGCGGGTAAGCGCCTCCGTAGATCAGGGCGTTGCAGAGCCGCTCTGCGTCCGTCTTGGTGATGAGACCGCAGGACGGCGCCGAGAAGGGCAGGATCCCCATGACTTTGAGGATCTCCAGCTGGTCGGCCGTGCAGCGAGAGCAGTAGATGTGCAGCTCGTCGCACACGGAGTTGATCTGCTGCAGGGTAAAGTCCCGCAGCACCGTGTTGAGAATCTGCGGCAGGCACAGCCGTTTCTCCCCGCCGACCACAAAGCAGGAGATGGTCTCTCCCTCCAGGACCGTCTCGCACCTCTCCGTGGAGCGGTCCGACGGGATGAAGAGCGGGCCGGGCATCACGGGCGGCGGCAGATGCTGCAGAACCGGCTCGGGCTCCTTCCCGTCCTTCTTAAAGAGCAGCTCATGTTGCCAGCGAGCAGAGAAAGCGGCCGGTCCACCCAACGAGCTCATAGAGCTGAGGTGAAACTGCTTGAGAGTTTGTTGCAGTCCCGGATGAGGCTGGAAGCTCGGCCGACTTACAGTCTCCATGCTTTTCCTGCAACTTTAGATGCGTAAATCCTTCCTACGGTCGACCGGGAATCACAACCAGCTAGGCGTCCTTCAACCTGGTAAATCCACCGCGTCCCAGAGCTGATCAGATGTGCGAAACGCCTCATCAACCATCCAGGAAAAAAGTCCCAGCTGCAGTTTTATTCCCGTGTGTGAGTCAACACCGACCAGTCGCTCCCTGTAGCAGTGAGCCGACTGTCCATATTAGAAAAAACGGCTTCCAAACTCCACCGAGGCGAAAAGTTCCGTTTGTCAGGCTTGAAAACGAAATGTAAAAATCCTTATTTGAGGTTCTTTCCGCTGTCGAGGACGAAACATCCACCCCGTTTGCCCCCGCAGTTCACTCTGACTGCGCGGAGAGGAGAAGTCTGAAGAGCCAGTCCGCTCGCGAGAGCTCTCTCTCCCCCAGTCTGAGTGCGCGTGTCTCTCTCTCTCGCTCTCCCTCGCGCTCCGTCTAGGTCTCTCTGTCGCGCGCTCACTCACACGCCCCCTCCCTTTGCGTTTGTGTGTCTGGCTCAGTCATTGAATCCCGGCCAGGAATGTGAGTGACTCTGCAGGCAGGCTGGGCTCTTCCAGGAACAAGCCGCCACCCCCCGCACGTACACGCGCGCACGTGCACACAGAAAAGAGAACAGTGAAGAAGAAAAAGAAACGAACTGAGCAAAGCAAAGAAAATGACGCATTCAGGCCGTTGAACAAAGGGAGAATTTAGACGTTTTCTTACTTTTTCTAAGGCGTAGATGCGAAATGTTGTTCTCTTTACCACGTGGCACCCCAAGCTGTGACTATACAGTCTAATATAAGATTGACTGCATGGTTGGATCTTAAAGGAGAGACTCTTCTTTGGATGAAGAAGCTTTATTTGTCACTTGCAGTTGCCTGCAGCGACACAGGACCTCTTCCGACCATACATACATTACACAAACGTCACGTCGGTGAGACAGGTCAGAACAGGTAGCATAAAGAAAAACAATGAAATTTACAACACAATAGGCAGCGGAGGAGAGAAAAAGTAAAATATTTTAAAATATTATTGCATTTACTTTTTTATTTTGTACTCTGTTCCTTTATTATTACTATATACCTTTATCTGAATGATTTTTAGACTGCTAATAAAATTTTTGCATAATCTTTTGCATAATAACATTTTTTGCATTTTAAAAATTATTATCATTAAGTTATTTAAAACCCAATGAAGCATATTCTGTTACTGCTGCTATATTATAATGTGGGTAAACATCTGGAGCACACAGTTTACACATTGTGACCAATTTCTCCCCAACTTTTGTCTGCATTTTAACTCAACATGCAGTTTGTTTACAGCAGCGGTGCAGTAATCCACCGACGAAACCCCGACGGGAACGGAATTTTCACGCAAACTAGGAGTGCTCGTATTTACCACATTTCCCGTGTACCCTGAACCTAGCAGAAAAGCTGGGCGTCTATGTGATACATTTGGTTCACGGCTGCTGTCAAGACAGAAAAAAATCGAAAGAGGATGGGTGGTGTTTTGCGAGACAAGACAAATTTAGCTTTGGAAGAGGAAACGCAAATTGCACGGCTGACTGCGGTTTATTTATTTTCCCTTCTGCCTGAATGTGTTAAAACTGTTTGGCAAGAGGCGCCGAGTAAACAAGTTTCATGTGTTGGCGACCTTGAGAAACCATCCTGCTAATGAAATGGCTAGAGGTTTTTTTTCCACAGACCAGCTATAATAAGTTGTTAGTGGACATTTGAACGTGTACCTGCGCTCTCAGCATCTCAATTGTAGCTACATTTAAAACTTTTCTCATATTTGCTTTAAGTAGCGGGTCGCCTAATATATTAGATCTGTAAATACCAATCATATAAATAGACAGAGGCCGTGCACGGTTGACTTCTTTGTTTTCTCTGAACTTTGCTATAACAAGTGAAGAGGAGAAAAATAAATGGCTGATTCAAACATACAAGCTCAACCTCAGGGGGTCCGAGTCGAAGTTCAACTCCAGTACGAGTTTGCTGTTCCTGTGGCGTCCCCTACCCACACAGTGTTGTAACTGCAACGTTATGGCAGGATCGGGGGTCAAGGATCTCAGTGTGCTGTCTGCAGCAAGACAGAACCTGAGATTTATGACTGCACAGTCATCTGTGCTCTTTGACTGTATGTGTTAATACAGCGAGAGACAGCTTTAAAATGAATGGGGTGAGTTAATAGACACAGCCCCACCGTTGACTGATTAGGTGTAAAGTTTTAAAATAACCTTTATACAGTGTGCAGCCAGTGGACCTGAGGTGTTGGAGGCACAGGTCTGGGCTCCAGCCCTTACAAATGGCAGATAGCTTAACAGCAGGACACCATCCTCTCAGCAGCATACAGCTGTGGCACTGATACTGGCACACTGTGTTTACTGGCTGTGTGTGGATTTTGTCTTCTCTCTCCAACAGTTTCAAGTGAGATACAAAGCTTTTGTTTCCTTTAGGCTTCTCATTCTATCAAGGCCAAAGCTGTTAGACAGTGCAGAGTGTGTGCCAAGCCTCATTTTCAATGATTCATGTTCTTACCAGCAAGCAGTGCTTGCCCCCCCCCAAACATCCAGCGAGCTCATCTGTGATTATCATTTACTCATATGTGGTTAGTGAGGTAAGTTCGAATTCAGACCTTCAGTGTCACAACAGTGGCTTGCTTCTTATCAGGGTACATCACCATGGTAACTTGTGCTGTACACTAGCACGCTCTTCAGCAGGTTATTTTTGACAGAGCTGAGACAGTGCTTAGAGCTAATGCTTAAAATCTTTCCTCCCAGGACTAATCCAGAAAACCCCAAAGAACGACGGCAGCCTTTCCTCACACGGTCATGGCTGCAATTCCATGTTTTTGGAACGTAGGCATAACCAATTCCAAAGGCTGCCTCCAGATAAAGTGTCTGGACGACCAATGGTGAAATGGAGCAGATGTGTGGTACAGTGTATATAATGTTACAGTGAATGTTGGAGTAATATGGAACCAGGTTTCAAATAATGAGGTAAGAAAGAAACATGTAAGTGTACATGTTAAAACATACAGACACATAAACCGCAAACACAATCAGCCATAACAACAGACACTGGTTCCAACATGCACACATGCATGCATGCATTGTTGCAAACTATGGCCAAAAATAAAGGGGAGAAGATTAAAGAAAGCCTAACCCATAAAATCCAGCTTTGCTGCTGTGTGCTGCACCAGCTGGAGATGAGCTATGGAGGACTGAGAGATGCATGTGAAAAATCAGTTGCAATAAGACAGAATTGAGCTGTGAGGATCTTCTCCTGTGGAACCAGCTTCCAGTTTGGATTGTGGAGGCAGACGTGTCTCTAATTTAAGGATTAGGCTTAAAGCTGTCCTTTTTGATAGAGCATACACCTCATAGACTCTCAACCATCTCTTAGTTATGTTATTATAGTCTGAGGCTGTTGGGGGAACTTCCCACAATGAATCGAGCAACTCTGTTTCTGTTCCACTCTTTCACTCCTCACGGATATAGTGCCATCACAAAATATCTGCATCCTTCTTCATTTCTTAGTTTTCTGCATATTTGTTGCATAACCAGCAGTTGGGCCACGGAAATAGATCGGGGGGGGGGGGCAGAGACCATGCAGTTTAGTTTAATATATGAATATATTTATCTAAATTAATATTAATGGTCCTGGGTCTGTTACCCTGTGTTACTGATTCTCTTTTCTGATCCTTCCAGTTCTGTGTATTATTATATAGCTTGTTTCTTAAGTTTGCTTTTCAGGTATTACTCCAGAACTTTGGTCTTATCTGTTTTATAGGTTACATTTGTTATTTATAGTAACCCTGTAAGTTTGTAATCTGGTTTATGTTCATGGTTGTAGTTTGTTGTTATTTTTGTTTTTCCTGTCTTCCCTGTTTTTAATTAAGTCTCCATCGCTCTGTTATTTTTCCTTGTTTATTACCGTCCATGTTATTTTGATAGTCACGTGTCCCTGTGCTTTGTATTTAGTTTATTTCCATGTTTCATTTCATTAGTTACAACTGTATCATGTCCATTTCCCCTGATTGCCTCATTCGTGTATGTGAGGTGTTGGTTTGTCTCCATCCTTTGTTGTGTCGTGCTGTTTGCTCGCTGTGGTTCTTCCTGTCTGTGTCTTCTGGTTTGAGTTTGTTGGATTTTGTTACTTGGTGCTGTTAGACTTTCCATTTGTCTAAATAAAGGTTTGTGTTTTTGTTTTTTTAACTCTGTAAACCAGTCTGTATCTGGGTCCACATCTGCACTCTACATGATACCACATCACTGGAGATCTTGCACTTGCAACATCCATCAACCTCACAGCCCACTTTTTCCTCAAGGCCACAAGACACTCAAAACACATCCACTTGAGACAAAAACATCCACTTGAGACATGCAATCCAGTCTTTCCTAGCGATGAACCCTAGTTTGACATGTAGTAGTGTGACTCTGCCCCTGTGGAACCTGGGGTTCACTACTCAGTGAAGCCAACAGGACCACATCATCTACTAAACGCAAGCCCAAGTAGCCAGAACTGGATATACTCTTAGCTAAGCCAAGAACTTGTATTCATATGATAAATCACAGACACTAGGCTGGCTCAGTGCAACAAATCTAACTCACTGCTGCCAATGTGAACCAAGCCCTCACTAAGCACTCCGAAAGGATCCCCATAAGAGAGTCTGATGGATGCAGTGATACGCTTCTTCAAGTCCTCAAGTACTTGGGCAAACTCTCACATGAGATCCCCCAATCGAACAAGAAGTATTCCTAGATGTGGAACAGCTAACCCAAAGCCTCCAGTGAGCAACTCTTCCTCACATTCAGCAGGGGGAAAGCATGTACGCAGCACACTATTGATCAAACATACTAACAGTGTCTTTTTAGATAGAAATGTTCATAGTGTACACTCTGCACTGTCCCTGGGGCTGCCTCTTAGCAGTTGTCCGGAAGTTGGCAGATTGAGTTTTTTTGTTAAACTGTGACTCCAAAGCTGTTGTTGTGAAGTCCCAGGGAAAAAAAGAGTGAGCTGCAAATGAGGATAATAGAGGAATTGTTACAATTGGCTACAATCGATCAGAAGCTGTGAATAGTTAGTTGTGGAGCGATGTTTTCATCACTCCACAGGAAAACTGCTGGCGGTGTACCCTTCCAAACTATTGGTGCTGCTGCTGAGGCTTCCTCGTCGTCTCTATGGAAGCCGAGCACAACACAGCATCATGTGTGAGGAGTGACATAATGTTTCTTTCCAGGCGCCGGGTTACTTCTATGTACCACAGTCCTGGCCCACAGCCCTGCTTTGTGTGTTCCCCCTCTGTGGCTGAGGTAGAAAAAACCATCGTGAAGTCTTTCTGCAATACTCATCTTACAGGGAACCAGTTCAAAAAAAGCTCTCATCTTATTTTAAAGTAGCAAGTTTTCACATAGTTCTGTTTTCCATTATTTTGAATAATGCTGTCTTCTTTCCTTTCTTTGCTTTTCCTTTCATTCAGTCCAGCTTTGCCTCGTCTTTTTCCATTGCATAATTGTTGCCGCTCTCCGTTGGTCCCTGTCCTCTGGCCAAAAGCATAAAAGGCTCAGAAAGTCCCACCACTTCAAGTTTCCACTTTATGTGTGTCCTAGCAAAGGAACAAACTCTCATGATTACAGTAACATTTCTTATGATGTAATCTTGCACTGAATGAATCCTTGAGCAAGACTGACACAATATTGTTAGTGTATTAAGTGTGACAGTTGATGGTTAGGTCATGCATTCAAAGGCTGCTTTTCCATTTGATCGATGCTTTAAGTCACATCAGGTCATAATCACATCACACAGTTTGCCTGGATTGTGTGTTACATGATAAAGCTTGCAAACATTTTGTGAAACAAGGATTTTCCTTCCTAAGCGCTGCTGTTTAAGCTTATTTTACAATATCAGTTCAAAAACAGACAAAGTGTAGCACAGAGCTGGGCATGTCCTTACTATGACTAGTGGAAATGAACTTGGAGCACTTTGCAGTCTTACTGACGACTAATAATAGATTGCAAGTACAGGTGCAGCTTTTTCCAAACGGACATGATGGAGACAACAGATCTGACAGCTGAAGCAACAGCCACCTCTGGACACGACAGTGCAAAAACAGGATGAGTGTAAACAGGTGAGGTATGAAGCCATTTAGGGGCCGACCACTGTTCTGGCCTTCCTTCACTGCCTGCCTTCTGCGTCCTGACCGTATGACCATGAAGTGAAGACATAGAATAGGTTATTATAGGCTCACATAATCTGAACGGTTGTTTTGTTCAAGCTGTAAAAATCCAAAGATCCCTTTGATTTTTATCAAGTTCACTTGTCGTTTCCAGTGTTCGTTTTTAATAAGCACAGATTAACAGAGCTGACCTTCTGCCAGCTGCATTAAGGACAACAATGCCAACTGACCCGCGTGGATCTGCTCCTGCTGGTTTATTGACAAATACCTTAAAGACTATTATATCTTAAAGAACTCATTGTGTCTTACAGTCACAACAGAGCACTTTTTTATGAGGCCACCACACAACAGCCTATGTGAAGTTTGGTACCCACCGGAAACAAACCCAGCCTGCTGCAGTAAAACCTGCAGCCCAGGCTCTCACTCTGGTTTACAGGGACTAAAGAGCACGCAATAATGGACCAGATATTCCACTCTCCCCAAGTGGTTAAAGCCTTCTCCATGTAAACAATGAAATGGATAGACTCTCCTTTTCAGTACCCTGCCATTAACCTTACCAGGGAAGCTGAGTGATGTGAGCACCCCCTTATGAAAGATGGGAACCTCCATTTCAGCCTATCCAAAGGCACTGCCCCAGATCGCCATTCAACATTGCACAAGTGTGCCAACCAGGACAGCCCCACAACATCCAAGGCTGAATCTCATTCACCCCAGGGGCCCTGCCAACAAAGAGTTGTTTAACCAACTCAGTGAGCTCGCCCCTCCATTCATGGACGAGTCTTTTTTCTGTCATGCCATGAAATTTATCCATTTTCTTTCCTGTAGTTTGTGCTTTGCTTCGGTCACGATTAACACAGGCAGATCGTGTGAAGTTGAGGTGTGGACCCAAAAGCAGACGCGTGGAACAGAACTTGGTTTTAACAGAAAGCGAGCCGTTTAATAAGGCTGGTAGAAAAAACACAAAACAAAGGGCAAAGGCTAAAAACTGAGTAACCTCAAATTAAACACGAAAACGCCCTGAACATGAAACCTGGAACATAATGACAAGACAGGCGGAAGCAAACTGAACATGTGACACAAGACTGTCAAAGTCAAACAGGAAACACACAGACTTGACATGGTGATGGGGAAATAGAAACGGGTGATGAGACACGGACACAGCTAAGGAACAAATACAGAGAACGTGACAGCTAGGCCGAACACAGCTGACAGACTCGAACACTGAAGGTGCGACACCATAACCAACATAGTGGAGAAGACACAGACCTGGGAGGAACCTAAACAGACCTAAACAGGAAACAGAACTAACTGAAGCCTAAACCAGAACATCGTAACACAAAAAGGCATGAAAGTCGAAATGCTAGCTCAAAAGCCCCAGAACCATGACAGCTCCCGTGTTTCTGCACACATGGTAAATGGCCTGTATTTGTATAGCGCTTTTCTAGTCCCTAAGGACCCCAAAGCGCTTTACACAACCTGTCATTCACCCATTCACACACACATTCACACACTGGTGATGGCAAGCTACAATGTAGCCACAGCCACCCTGGGGCGCACTGACAGAGGCGAGGCTGCCGGACACTGGCGCCACCGGGCCCTCTGACCACCACCAGTAGGCAACGGGTGAAGTGTCTTGCCCAAGGACACAACGACCGAGACTGTCCAAGCTGGGGCTCAAACTGGCAACCTTCCGATTACAAGGCGAACTCCCAACTCTTGAGCCACATCCCTGTCTCCACAGTTAGAATGATGTATGCGAGGATGTGGATAACTTTCCATAAGGTGTGTGAAGGGGCTGAAAAATCAAAAAATCTCACATGTATGTTATTCTTCTCTGGGTCTTACTGAGTCAGAGTACTTCTAAACAACATATCTATTACTACCTGTCTCATTAAGTTTTGTAATTTTTCTTTTTATGCCATTAATATTTGTAAAAACAGTATGCTGGTCCAGTCCACTTAAAACACACATGTTCTACAAGTCCCAGCTAAGCCCAGCCTTAAATAGTTAAGACTACTTAATCCGAGGCCAGTGATGTAAGTGCCACAGCGTCAGTGAAGCTTCAAATCCATATTTTTCCCTCTCTCAGTATCTAAAGTAAAGCCAAAGTAGAACATTTTATTATTATTAATATTCATAAATCTGTGAAATCCACTAAGAAGAAAAGAAATCTTTGAACGAGCCCTGATATCACTTCTGCATCAGTTCGTGCAGGATTTTCACGTGACTGCTCCGTTATCGTTGTAGAATTCTATTGGTTCGAGTTCTCGTGGGAGACGTAGCTGATTGGATGTACTCGAGTGACGTCAGGTTGCGGGATACGGAAGTCGTTGTTAGAATAGCTGGCGGGGAGCTGTGAGTTGTTGTGAAACGCAGATATGGAAGAAAATCACTTGAAGTCCAGACTGAAGCGAAAGAAGTCAACGGTCGAAGGTTCCGGGGGAGCACCGAAGAGGAGCCCGACAACGTCCAGCAACAACCCGGCAAAGAGCGGTGGGTGAGTGTGTTTGCACCGACAACTTTACCTTAAAGGTTGAGAAAACACAATCTGGGCCGTTAACGATAGTGATGGGCAGATGAAGCTTCATGAAGCACTGAAGCTTTTCATCCAATTGGTTCACCCCAGCGCAAAGCGTCTTGAAGCTTCATTTGCTCTAGTAGGACACCTACTGGACGTAAAAAGCCGAGTAACGCGAATCACTGAACTCTGCTCATTAAAGAGCAACAAAGGCACATTTTTGTTTATGGTCGAAACGGTTCCTGCTGCCTGGAATAAACTGTATGTAGCTACAACCCGGGCCTGTAGGAGAGTCAAACATAAGATGATAATAATGATAAATATATGATATATGAAAGCTCTTTGAAGTAACCATGCACCGATCCGACTTTTTGCATTTCCGGTACCATAGCTTGGCTTTAGATATGTGTTGATGATGCTGCCAACCTGTTATCAGACTTCAATGACTGAGCGGTCCTCATGGAGGACAGGACTGAGATCTGTTACTGTAACGACAGCAGGCTCCACTCAAACCTTCTTTTACTAACACTCTCAAATTAAACGGAACTAGTCGGGATCCAAGTTAAATGAATGAGTTTTACTAAACAAACAGGCAACAGAATTCCAGTCAGTAAAACGATCTACTTTTGTTTGATTTTTACAGTAAATGTAAATTTCTCCTTCTGTGTTAAATCAAAGTATTTCATAACCACAGAGCTTAAACTCTGCTGTAACGTGATGTGCACCTCCCTGCACCCGAGACTAGGTTTGCACTGAATTAGATCCAGTACTGTACGTAAAGACCCCCTATGTTAGAGAGAAGACCCCAGCAATCCCCTCTGAGCAAGCACTGGGCCCTTATGGGGAGGAAGAGTCTGTCTTTTAATGGGAAGAAACCACAGCAAGGCTCGCAGGGAGGGGGGATGTGTTGGGGGACGTGTTGGGGGACGTGTTGGGGGACGTGTTGGGGGACAAGGACAAAACAGAAACAAGAGAAGACAGAAGTTATTGACATTGGGGTGGCTGTGGCTCAGGTGGCAGAGCAGGTCAGCCACTAATCAGAAGGTCGGTGGTTCGAGAGCAGGTCAGCCACTAATCAGAAGGTCGGTGGTTCGATCCCAGGCTGCCTCCTGGCTGCATGCCAAATATCCTTGGGCAAGATACTAACCCCATGTTTGCCTACTGGTGGTGGTCAGAGGGCCACGGTGGCGCCAGTGTCTGTCAGTGCGCCCCAGGGCAGCTGTGGCTACAATGTATCCCATCACTAATGTATCCCATCACTAGTGTGTGTGAATGGGTGGATGACTGAATGTAGTGTGAAGCGCTTTGGGGTCCTTAGGGACTAGAAAAGCGCTATACAAATGCAGGCCATTTACCATTTACCATACAGCAGTGAATGCTCGCACCCTGAGCCCTGCAGCAGAAGTAAGGCTGGCTCAGGGTCATGTCTGAGCTGCAAGCTTTATCCAAAGAAAGGGTGTAATCGTAAAAGTAGAGGCTTCAGCTCCCTGATCTACTTTTAGTCTGAGAGAATTTTACATTACATTCAGAATTTAACAGGAAAACAAAGAAGAGAAGCCAGGGTGGGAAAAATCGTCTGTTTTTCTAGCCCCTATTTCTGCCCCTATTTCTGCGTCTATTCTCAGACAGGATATTTCTCGTTTCACAAAGATGATAGATATCAGCCCTGCGTGTTTAATGGGCCCACTGAAGCACATTTCCTGCTCAAAAACTGCTTTAGAAAACGTCACAGTGTTAGTGGAGGTCATCCAGATTATCTGGTTCGACACTGAGGCTTTCAGGGCAGAGAACAATAACAACAATAGTACAATTTTACAGAAGAAAATTATAGGTGTTTAGGACGTGTCTGTAGTTTAACCAGCTGTCATCTGTGGCTCCGTAGACAAAGATAACTAAGTATCAGTTTGTATATTATCATTGGTCACGATTCAAGAAAGAGACAACAGCGACACATTAAGTGTCCTCTCACATCCTGAAGAGCCTCAATACTTCCAAAAAGGTTGTGTTAAAAGGTATTTTTGCGTGGCGTGGTTGTGATGTCTATGGATGTCATGTGACAGCTCGTATCCATTTAACTGCTCAAGGCTGAGACATCGGAGCGTGTTGATGTCATCCAGGCATCATTAAACCGGACTGTCTGCTCGATTTCACCGCTGCTGCCTTTGGGGAAAATTTATTTCACTGCTGTCCTTGTTGTGTTTTAGTTTTGCTGAGTGGAGTTCTGGTATTTTATTAGTCTGTTGGGGTTTTTTTAGTGTCTGATGTGATGGCTGGAGTTTGGTAACCAGTAAAAATTCAACATTTTTAATTGAATTTTCTTTCTAATGGAAACAAACAAAGTAAAAAGGCACACATACAACTATTTACAGTGAGGTGTTTTTAATGCAGTTAAAAACCAGCTGATGTGAAGCTTTGCTGTGTTATTAAATCTGTTTCGTTTCGTTTGCAGTGTTCACCAGATCAAAGAGCAGCTTCAGAAATAATCTGATTGACTAAAAATTCCTACAGATTGATTAATAAATGGAAAAATAACAAATGTGTGTGGAAATACTCGAGTCAAAGTTGTGTCGTATTTGTTTAGTGATGGTTTGTGTGGAGATGCATGCATGAGGAGCAATGTGAGGAGAATGCAGCAGTTCACAGTGTGGATGATCTGCTTCACAGGCCGACGCTTCCTGCAGGAGCGTGGTGGAACAGACAGCAGCTGCTTGCTGTGGAGAGCCTGTGGGCATTCACACTCCAGGCTACTCTGCCATGCCTGGAAGAGCAGCTCTGGGACCAGGTTCCTGATCTTCCACATGCATCTGCAGCGGTATGTTACTGCATTACACAGCTCCTGCAGGGAATATGATGAAGCTCCCAACAAGACACGAGCACACAAAGTGCCAAATGTTCACAGTTCTAATATTCTAGAGTGTTCCTGCTGTGTCCTCTGTATGACAGCGTGTCCGCTGGCCTCTGACAGGTGGAGTTTCTCTGTCAGACACAGGAGCCTGTGTGCTGTGATGCTCCTGTGCAACTTGGAGACAACAGGGAGAACATAGTGATGTTGCAAGTTCTCAGTAGGCAGTGTGGAGAAGATGGGGTGGGAATTATCCACCTCAGGGGTTCATTTCAATCATTGTGATATTTTATTGTGATGCATTGCACATTATAGAGATGTCACTATGATACAGTACAAACAAAAAGCCATTTGACGTTAACATCTTCTTTGTCTTGTTTTTCGTTTGATAGTCGCCACTGTCAGAAATTTTTTCTTTTCCCGAGATCTGATGTGTTTTCTTAGTGTTGCTTTCATTTTTTGAGCAGTATATTTCTGTATCCATGTCTTGACCCACTCCTAAATACATCTCAAAGGATGCTGTATTAGATAGGATGTAAAAGAAGGCCACCATGTATGAACCCCAAACATGTTTCATTGTGTCAGGAGCATAGAAGTTATCAGAAAAGACTAACAAGCTTGGTAATTAGGCTGCATCCATAAACTGCATTGTATTGTACTGATGTGTGTCTGTATAGATATAATTTATAAATATATGTGGTAATTGGTTTAAACGAACAGGAGGGGAAGAGAGAGAGAGAGAGAGAGCCAGGAAGCGAGCAGCCTTCATTGCCAACCCGGAAACGGGCAAAGTGATTGGTTGAAGTGTTCCATAGGGGAAGTGATTGGTGTCCTCCAGGTCACTTTGAAGGATGCTGAGGAGGTGATCAAGGCAGCTTGCTCAGCATCTGTTCCAGGCATATGTTAGGTCTACAAATGTTGCCCAGAGCTTCTTCAGCATGTATGGAAGACCTTAAAGATGACTTGATGGGAAGGTCAGCAACCAGTGGAGGAGGTTTAGATTCCCAAAGAGAGGAACTCATCCAGTTTGGGCAATATTGCTGTTGAGTGTTGGAAGGAGGATGTTTTTAAGCACTGTATTATGAAAACTGAATTTTTCCAAGAACAACTACAGTATATCAACCCCTTTATTGAGAAGGGTGGGATTCCTGGTTGTGTATGAAGTTGATTAGGGGGTGGTTCTCGTAAACCCAAGAGTCAGATTAAAATGCTAAATCTATTCAAATGTTCAAAAAGGTCCGATCAGTGAAGTTAAAGGATGGATGATAGCTTATATTAAAGCTGCTGTGCCCCTTCCTTCCAAAGTATAGTAACACTTGTTACCAGGGGGAAACCACACCCTGACTTTGAGAAACACCAGGCACTAAACATCCTTAGTTCAGCTGTAAAGTTGGACATCAGAAGATGGAGGACCTGCAGAGCTGCTCTCCAGGGTGGCTGTTAGAGCAAGCGTGTTTGTTTGGCACTTCTGTCTCATTTTTGAGCCCTTGAGGTTGAACCAACACTTAGTTAAACACTGACACTATAGAATAAAGTCTTTTTTTTCCTTTTTGAAGGGGATATAGGGAAATGTAACTTCTTTTGTAGATCATGATGAAACTAATATCTTTGGACTTTTGGTTGGTTAAAACATTCAAAATGACACCTAAACAACTAATTGTAATTTTTTTTCTATAATGTTAGAGCTGCTGGCCTATTTCCATTGGTGAGGAACATTTACATGACACACACACACCTGTGTATTCATGTAATCATCCAAAGATCAACTGTCCACAGCACGCTCCGCATGACTGGCTGAAGTTCCACACACCTGTTGTCAGACCCTTATTCCTGTTTTCTCCTTGTTTTTAGAGACCTGCGGGACTTTGGGTGGAGGAACAGGGGTGGTGCGACCTCAGCAGTGAGGTTTCTACCTTCCCTGAACCGTCTCATCTTTCTCTGAGACCGTCACAGATCCCAGATCCTGTCGGGCTCAGCTCCTCCCCGGAGGACCCCACAGCACACACCAGCGCGGTGCCAGAGCCACCTGTCAGAGGCCCGTGCTCCCACAGCATGGAGAGCTCCACTCACTCTCCTCAAACCCTCAGCAAAACACGGCGGCCGTCCCTGCACAGCTGGGTGGAGGCGCTGCCATCACCAGGATTTTCCAGTGCTGGGAAGGAGGAGGGGAGGAAAGCGACTGGACCAGTCAGTAGGAAGCTTCCAACATACTGGGTGAAGGTATCTGACAGAGTTCCTCTGCAGAATGAGGTCGAAGCTAAAAAGGAAGAGGAGGTGCAAGGGTGCGGCAAAAAAGATGGAGGAAGAGGAGCAGATGGAGGAGCAGGAGGAGGACTGCAGAGTTGTCCCATGTGTCTCCAAGTGTTCCCTGCTGGGTAAGAACTGATCGGGTGCTTTTCTTTCTTCATTCACATCAGCATAGGGACTTTTTTCCTTTGTGCATTGTTGCTGATTTTTATTAATTTATTTTTTAATGATTCTTTATGACATCAGCGACCAGCCAGATGGCATCCAGCTGAAGCTGGTCACCAGTTAGATGTTTTCAGTGTGTGTAGCTCTTGTTAGTTAAATGGATAACGACAAGTAAACAAACTAGTTTAAGTTTTAGAGTCGGGGTGTCAAACTCAAATACACAATGGGCCAAAATTCAAAACTGGAGGTTTAAAAGTGACAGCATCACAAAGCTGACTGCCCAGCCTCCAAAGGATCAACATTACCTTACAGCAGAACTTCCATATATGTTTTTATTGTGCAGGTCTTGCATAGCATCATCCCGTGACCTCTGCTTTCATGTCAGAATCAACATGACATAATTACATAAATATAAAAATGTTTATATGCTGTCTGAGGTGCAGTGCAGTTTCAGCACAAGGTCCAAACAAACAGTTGTCCAGATTCTGCTGCATAAGTGGTGCCCACAGATGGAGAGGTCCAGTTCACCACATCCAGTACAGTCTAGTTGTTCTTGGTTCTCCAGGTTCACCCAGATGGACTGCGATGGTCACCTGGCCCACTGTCTGTCTGAAATGAATGTGGACATGACCTGGTAAGCTGAATCGATGCCGACGGTCTACAAGGCGCCCGGTTGCTGCTCCGGGGTCGTATCGCACGGAGGACGACGGTGCAGACAGCAGCCTGTGCAGAGAACTCTGCTGACTGAGCTGCAGTGAGATGAGGGAACTTCTTCGGTGCACGAGCACACCATGTTTTCATGGCTGATTAGTCGTACTGAGTGTACACTTTACTTTAAAACTCAGTAACAGACACTGTAACCTGTGTGTCTTTTTTTTCTTGTAAAAGTAACTGTAATCTTTATTAGCTTTGAGTTCAAGATGATCCGGTCGGCTTCATTCATGATGGCATTGCAGTGCACGTACACCCACACAAGTAGAGCTGTGCTCGCAAGGTCACCCACCCTGGTATACTCTGCAGCTATCTACGTAATGCAGTTCTACAATGTCACCTTCTTCATTTCTCTGCATTGATGGTGTGACTGCAGTGTAACACATGAGCCTGACTATTCTCATTCAGTCCTGATTCTTGCTGCCTGGATTTCCAGCTGCTGTATCTATAGTCCCAGGGAGCAGGTGCAAGCGGTGCTTTTACTGGACAAATGTACATGATGTATGATCCTTACTGCTCTTTTTGCATTGTGCATATGTTTTGTGGGGAACATCCAGAGTTCACCACAATAATATAAATATGGCAGTAACAGTGTGTGCAGTCTTTCATTGGTTAGGATGAGCCTTGGTTTTCCCAAAATCCCGACGGTGTTTGCCATCTCGTTACACACCTGTTTGTTATGTGGTTCCCATATAGGAAAGACCTTTTCAGTGGATACCTTATCAACATCTAGTTCCACATTTATATACATTTCTCAATTTAATTTACAAACAACATAAATTTGGTTTGGAATAAATTCAAAGAGAACTTCTTTTTGATCAAACCAACATTTATCAGTTTCTTCACTGACAACCTCCAAGAACGGCTGTATCATGTGCAACACAAGAAACCTCAGTATGTCTGTCACTCTACACATGTCAGTGATACACACAGGAAACAGTCTGGGACCCAATACTGAACCTTGTGGGACACCACAGCTAATGTTCAACCACTTATGCAAACCTGCCTTTTCACAAAAGGCAGATCTTAATAAATAAATAATACTCAGATTATTTGTCTAATATTAAATTATTTGTTAAATCAGGAAGGGGCAAATCATTTTTCACCGAGTGTGACTGAGCCCAGTATCGTTAGGTTCAGGGTGACTGTGCTTCTCTGCATGAACAGAGCTGAGGGCTGATCAGAGGAGCTGTATGAGCCCAAGTGTTCACTCGCATAGAAATCTGTAGCATCTGCACAGATCTTCCTGCTGTCGTCGGCACAAATAAAGGACGTAAGTGAGAGAAAAAAGTACTCTGTTCACAGAAAACCAGTTTGATTTTTAATAATTACACATATTTACAAAGATGCGATGAAGCTAAATGAAGCAGACCTGGCCAGCATTATGTAAAAGCAGAACTGTAGTTCAATAATCCTTCATGGGGTTTGAGCGGCCTTCATGTTCTGTAAGGTGGAGTCAAGAGCTTCCAGTTTACCCATTGGTCCCTTAAGGGGAAAAACAGCATCACTAATGTATCACCTGTGTGCAGGTAATAAAATACAGTCTGTGAGATGGAGTGTCGGGGTTGGAGGAGGAGGATGCTTCTTTAGATTAGAGGTGTGTATTTTCATTGTGACTGGAACTTCATTACGCCGTCTCCCTGCCTGTACAGGGCCTGCAGCTAATTGAGGCCCTGTGACTGATCAGCTAATTAATCCTATTATGAGGGTATTAAATTAGCGTGGGTCAAGTTTAATCACAAACAGCTAACTGAGAGCTTCTCCTCCCTCAGAAGAACATGTATGCAGATACACACAGCTTGCATCAGAAGCACTGAGTTGTGTTGGAGACATGAATGTGTGCTCACTGATGTCCCAGCATTAAAACATCAAAGCTTCAGTTAGGTACTGATATGTTGCTTGCTGTGTATAAAAGGAGGCAGTATACAGAGTTAAAGTGTCCTGAAAACTTCATTATATAGTAAAGACAAACTCATGGCTTCGTACTGGTTTTATAGCTGTTGTGCACCAGCAGCTGCATGATGGAGGGCATGAATTATAATAGTGACCTAATCCTCCAACCCCTGACTAACACTCATCCAGAACATTCCAGCTGAGACTGGGAATGACCCACTTTTCTTTCTTTAGCGCCCCAGCAGTTGTCTCAGGGCACTTTTTTACAGTATCTCTAGTACTGTAGGCATAGTCCTCAACAATCAGATGATCCTCTATAAACAGAGCTTGGCAACAGTAGGGAGGAAGAACGCCTGTTTAATGGGAACAGACTTCTGCCAGAACCAGGCTCAGGGAGGGCGGCCTTTGCTGAGACTGACTGGGCGTTGAGAGAAACTCCAAAGTAACACACCTGGAATTTAACCCAAAAAAGCTTTGTTCCCCCACACAGGGAAGACCCACTAATGTCTGTGAACACCATGGAAAAGCTCTCATGGCTTTTCTGCTGTTCTCCCATTTCATTTAGACTTGCAAACAGATTTCCAGCTGTCGTTGCAGCAGGTCACTGTAGACATGGAACCACACAGTGAGCACATAAAGGAAACGGTGACCAGTTTCCCCCAGCAGGTCACACAGATGGTCACGCAGCAGCACCTGGTGAGGAGGAACCCAAAGCTGCATTTACTGTGGAAGCTGAAGCCAACGTCTGACAGCAGGCATGGGCCAAGTCTGTCTGCTGCTCCTCACCTATGTGACGATAACGCGGACCTTCACTGGGAAATATTACAATTACACATGTGTAAGGAAAGAGGTCAGGTCTCCTCCCAGCTGCTTGTGTCAATTACACATTCACAGGAAATGTTGATTATTTGAACGATTCGTTAAAAATAAGAAGGTTTGTTTGTGTGTGGGGACTGAGGCAGCTTAGCGAGCTCCATACGCTGGACGAGAGTTCGGACATACCCTGGCAGAGTTTCAGCTGCGTTACCTGCTGCAGCCGTAACAGGTGAACAGATAGAGGTGCAGTCAGAGACACGGGAAATCATTTGATCTTTGAGGCACTTCTTAAATAAAAAGTTGTCACCCCCTTGTTTGTGAAAACAACAGAACACAAAGAAAAGTTTGTGGTTATGGAGGAACATGTGCCGCTTGCATCAATAAAAGGCATCATCAATTTTGGATTCACTAGCTACATCATAATACACAATAACAACATTTTCTCCTTTGTCATTGTACATTCTTGTGTGTGTGAGGCGTGGCCCCCCTACCAAGATAGAAAAAAAAAAGAAGAATAAAAAATTGCACGTAAAATTATTTAAAGTTGTTCCGCAGAGCCGTCGTATTCATCCAGGGCGTGAGATGGGCTGAAACGTGTTGATGGTGGCAGGCACAGAATGAAACGCTCACACAGCCAGTCCTGCTCTGACACGAGGATGGACTGACAGGGACAACATGACCAAACAAAGAAAAGGAGAAGACAGCATAAAGTCAGGGAATGTTCCTGTAGTCCGGCGTCCGGCTCCCCAGGGAAAAACTCTCCCTCCTCCCGTTTGCCTTGTGGACAGGTCCAGGGGGAACTTCCTCCTTGTTGTCGCCTTTCTGAGTTGAGTTGGCTTGCAAGTTTGTTTGTTTCTGTTTTTGAACAGCAGCTCAGAGGAGGACGCTGGTTTCTCCTTCATACAGACTCTTCTGTGGCTAGCAGCAGGGGGTTGATGTATTCAAATCCCTCAAACTCGGACTGGTCTATTCTCTTGATGACGTCCCTGAGGAGAGAAGGATGGAAAGAACAATTAGAGGACTTGTTTTACCACAGAGCTACTGAGAGTAAACCAGGTTTGCTCCTGGCGTCTCTCAGGTGAGCGTCACCACATCTTTTTCCAGGTTTGGAATCTAAAGGAAGTAAAATGATGTTTTTTGGAGGGGTGGGGGAATGTCCATGTTGAATTGCAGACCATTGTTTAGACCATTTTCAGGCTCTGTACCCACTGAGTTATGGTTCTGTTTTCATTTTCTTGGCAATCAGTACAGGTATCAGTAGAACGTACCTACTGATACAAATACCACTAAATTTGCTTTAAGAAAGATGATTGAAATGATAGAATGTAGCAAGGTGATTGACTCAGTAATTCAGAAAGTGTAGCTCTTCTGGGATTTTCCACACAATCATCTTTCTGGTTTTAGAGAATGGTTGAGGGAAAAAAGAAAATATGAGTGAGCGGCGGTTCTCTCGGCACAAATTGTTGATGCCAGAGGTCAGAGCAGAATGCACAGACCACAGTGTATGCCCCCCTGTCAGCTAAGAACAGGAAACTGAGGCTACAGTTCACATAAGCTCACCAACACTGGACAATAGAAGATTAGAAAAACGCTGCCTAGTCTGCTGAGTCTCCATTTCTGCTACAATGGTCACAAAATGCTAATCAGCATAAAGTATGGATCCATTCTTCCTTGTAGCAGCACTCGGTGTAATGTGGTGTGGAAGACAGTTTTTTGGCACAGCTCAGATCAGCCTGAACTAGTTTAACCCCTTAGCAGTCCTACAAATTTACAATTAGTCCCCTAAACCATCCAATGTACCGTGGGCGGTACGTCCGACTGCTAACAGGTTAAACTGGCTTGAACCTTTCAAATGGATTCCACAATGACCAAATTTGAAATGTGTACCATGACGACTCTGTAGCATCTGTGTGATGCTATCATGTAAATATGGACCAACACATCTGAGCAATGCACAAAGAATTAGCAGAGTTGTGAGGATGAAGCGAGGTCCAAGCTGTTAATATCAAGGTTTACCTAATGAAGTGGCCTGAGCCACTTGTTGACCTTGATGCCTAAAGTTTGGCATTTGTCCATGTGCCAGCCTGTCCTATAAGGTGAAGGCTGCAGCAGGGTGGGGAGTGTGTGGACAGAAGAGTGCCCACACCAGCGTAACAGAGATCTGAAACATGCCCTGCTGTTCTTACTCTGATTGGGATAAACGTCGTGCTGCTGAAAATGATTTTAAAGGAAAATGCTGACGTATGACATCAGGTTTGTTTTTGGAGGATTCATTAGAAAGACTGCAGGTCTGTGGAGACACAGCAGGTTTTTAAGCTTGTTTTACTCTGAAACTTTTGCACATTTATTAGCTTCAACTGCAAACGCTGTGGATCAGTGTGGATCAGTGTGTGGATCGCTCTGTGGATCAGTGTGTCCACAGCTCTTTCTGCACTCTCTCCTCTTCGTCTCCATCTGGTAACGCTTTCACGTTTTCCAAGTCAGCAAAAAGAACCATTTACATTGGTTGAACACACTGTTTGTTTTGGTCGTCTCCCAAACCTTCTCCACTCTCCTTTGTGTTTCCCCCTCTGTGGTCTTTCACTCTGCCTCCTCGTTCTCCCTGAAACTTGAAAACAAAAAAGCCCACTTTCTAAATCTAATGGCGTTATTGTTGCTTGACCTACTCCCACAGTGCGAGTCCTTCACATGAGATCAGATGGAGAGAAAATATTTGCTTCATCAATATTCCAGTCTGCACACTCAAAGACACTATAGCGTTTCATTCACTTGTCCTGGTGCTCTCTGTGGGTGGGATCTGCAAGCTATCTGACAAAGCGGTGGCCCTTAAAGTGAGACTCCCACCCACCTGGTGGAGCAGGGAGAGGACCAGTGAACGTGTCTATTGTTTTAACTTCAAAGCCCCCTGCTCCGTGTCTGCAGCGAGAAAACATCTTGGCCTTTCCCAGCAAGAGGCCTCCCCTCTGCAAGAGCTTAACCATGCCCCGCTCCCTTCCATTGGCCAACACAACCACACATGTACACACACACACACACACACACACACACACACACACACACACACACACACACACACACACAGATGCACGAGTAAACAGCCTGTTGCTGCAGTAGGGAGAAGGCGGTAGTGTTGCTAAGGGACTGCATTTTTTTTTACCCAGCTGCTCCTAATCCACAGTTTATAAAGTTCCACCTGAGATTATTCCTTCGTTAGTGGAAGAAACAAACACAAAGCATTCAGCCAGCTCCTGATTCATCTGCACAGTGGTTTTTGTTTTTCTGACATCATGTCATGGATATCGTCGTACAAGGATGGAAGGATCAAACGAACCAGCAGTGTGGAGGCTAACACAGCTCAAAAACACATCCTCTGTGGAAACGTGCAGCTGAGCCATCAGCTGATGTGGGCTGAGATCTGTGGTTATTAGGTTACATTAGGTTATTCTTCAATACTCTTCAATACTAACCTTAACCTCAGCTGTGAATTGCATTTTTGTGTGTTTCATTGCAGAACTGATCCAGAAGTTCATATGAATGAATCGAGCCAGATTTACCATCATCACAGCACACAAACAGGTTTCACAGGAACTGAGGAGCCTCTGGGGTTCAGTTTGGCCAAAACTTGAACTCAAAGTTTTGATTAGTGCAGTGGTTCCCAAACTTTTTTTGCGAGGCCCCCCTTTGTTTTACAACAAAAATGTCCCTCCCCCCCGCACAAACACATCTTCCAACCACACACACCCATATTTTGCTCTATTGCGGTTTATTTCACACCTCAAACATTTAGTAAACAATTAAGCAAATACAAGTAATCTGCAATAAATTACAGGTAGTAATAAAATAAACTACGAACTCTTTTACGCTACGTCCACGCCTTAGCTGAGTAAGAATGTGTCGTGTTGACAGTGGTGACTTAGATAGCCACACTTCATTTTAGAAACAGCCAAATACAAACGTGTTGCTCAAGTTTATGTCTGCATCGTTTCCTCAAATTTGTCTCATGTCCATCTCAGTCACAGTTGTAGCTGAACACTAAGCTAATGCACATACTTACAGGTGTACACTACCAGCTGTAATTCACACAGCTGTCTCCATTAGGGAAATGAAAGCTGCGGTGTGGCCTCGACATGTTTCCCCAACTATAAATGGAGCAGCTGAGCCATCGGTGATGTGGGCTGGCATTCAGATCAGTGGACCGCTCTGTAGTGCAGCTCTGCAAGTGCAGCTCTGTGGTGCAGCTCTGTAAGTGCAGCTTTGTAGTGCAGCTCTCTAAGTGCAGCTCTGTAAGTGCAGATCAGTGGACCACTCTGTAGTGCAGCTCTGTAAGTGCAGCTCTGTAAGTGCAGCTCTGTAGTGCAGCTCTGTAAGTGCAGCTCTGTAAGTGAAGATCAGTGGACCACTCTGTAGTGCAGCTCTGTAGTGTAGCTCTGTAAGTGCAGCTCTGTAGTG
>NW_005187752.1:262007-265089 GCF_000239375.1 Pundamilia nyererei | reverse complement strand
GTGCAGCTCTGTAGTGCAGCTCTGTAAGTGCAGCTCTGTAAGTGCAGCTCAGTGGACCACTCTGTAGTGCAGCTCTGTAAGTGCAGCTCTGTAAGTGCTTTTAGCGGAGTAAGAATGTGTCGTGTTGACAGTGGTGACTTAGATAGCCACACTTCATTTTAGAAACAGCCAAAGCAAATATCCCAGTAAATGTCCCAGTAAAAGAGTTTCGTTTTCTCAGATCTAAAGGTATATTACACTATGTGCGACTTCATTATCATCATCCATACCATTATTGAGTTGAATCTCCTCCCACCCTCAGAACCATTTTAATTCTTAACAGTGAACACAGTGGTACATATACACAGCTTTAATACTTTCTTACTATAAGCCTCATAGACACACACAAACACACACACTCTTTCACCCTGACTCTTACACTTGCCCTGGATGCATCTATCACACTGTGCGAGTGTGTGAACAGATGCTACCCCTCAGCCTCCACGTAGCTGTGCGTACAGTTACATTTGAATGTCCTTGGTGACTTCCTGCTTCAGTTATCACAGTCACAAGAGTTTCAGAAAGCTTGACCTCTGACCTTGAGGCTGAGCTCACTGAAATTCAAACTTTGAGTAGCGGTACCTTTGGTGTGAATTTCAAAACCCTGCATCGTCTTCTCACACTCACAGTCGTGTCAGACACATTTTAATTTAATTCCATTTTGCTTCTATAGTGCCAATTCACAACAAGGCGCTTTATTGTAATAAGCTAACAGTCGGCAAAGGTAGGAGGGAAAAACAGCCTTTAAACAGGAAGTTGATCAGAACCAGGCTCAGGTGTGGCAGCCATCCAGTGTGACCTGCTGGTAGGTGAGGGAGAGAGCAGAGACAGGACAGAAGAGTCTCACAGTTTGAAATATGACCAGTTTATCCTTATTAAAGGCTTTAAGGTGGTGGTAATGAAACAATTTCAAAGTCTTCCTTTTCGTGGCAGATGGCTGCCCCTGAGCTGAGACAGACAAACCACTCACATTCACACATGTATGCAATTACAATCACCAGTTAACCTCCAATAACTGCTCATCTTGGACTGTGGGAGAAAGCCACATCAGTCGGAAAGAAGCGAGGAAAACATACAAGCTCCACACAGATGGTGGATTCCAACCAGGACCTTCTTGCTGCGAGGCATCAGTGCTGAGCACCTGGTTATTTCTCTGTGTTAGCCCTGTGACAGACTGACTGCCTGTCCACAGTGTACCTGGCTCTCCCCCCTGTGGCACTGAATTCAATGCATAGATAGGTGGACTCACCAAGGGCTTGCTGATAGCAGGTTGTCTGATTGTTGTTTTTTTTTAGCTATGATGTGGTAACTGTGAGCTGGCGTTATGTAAGTGAAGATGAAGTGAATATATCAGAGATTTAGTCCATAATGATACAACAGCATCACACAGTTCGGGCTGGATGTACATGCATGATTCAAATTATTCGTGCAATCACTAAAACAATGCAACTAGCTGCAACACCTGCCAGTGAACATCACAGACAGACATGCAGCATCAGTGAATGCAAAGTAACGTAGTGAAGAGTATGACTGCACAAGTCTGGAAAGATCTGTTCATCCAAGAACGGGAAAAAAGGATTTAACGAAAAAAGTGAGCTGCTGCAAACACGTCACCGGCTCTGTGAGGACGTGCCACACTAAAGCAGTACTATAGTCCTAGCTGCTATATATTCAGGCTCTTGAAATCCATCACTAAGGATCAAGGCTAGTGAAGACAAAGGCCTCGTTTCCTAAGCACAGGCAGAGCTTGGCCATTTTCTAAGATAGGGAGCTGGCACAGAAAGCCTCTCCTGCACTCCTCTCACACGCTGCCGAGGGCCCCCAGCCATCCTGGCTTTTAATGTCGCAATGTAAATCTCTAACATGGAGGGTTTACCCTTCTCTCTCCTTTCATGGCTTTCACTTCTCTTTCTTCTTGTGCCAAAGCCATCATGAGTGGGAGAGAGGGGAGACTGGAGAGCTTTTGCATCACCCCCTCCTAACGAGAGTGGGCAACGTCAGCCCCTCTCCTTGGTAACAGGGAAGAGGAGGGGGTGGGGAGATAAAGTGCGAGAGACAGGGAGGAGCCGTGCATCTTATTTTGACGTGCTGCAGTTTTTGATGCCAACTTGCTATCTCTGCAGCTGAACTGGTCACATGCTCCCCACCCCGTTCTCCCTCTTCTCACCACTGCACCATTTGGACCTCTTCTACGATCGTCTTCCCAAGAGTTAGTCGCAGACTCCCGTCATCAAAGTCTGACACAAACGAGCTGGGATGAACTTCAGAGACATCTCGCTGCAGCCCTTTAATGAGCTGCGAGCCTCAGCCACTCCAAGGCTGGTTTTGAACATTGATATCTGCTGAACAGCACAAACTTCAAACTGGATGCTTCCCAAAGACATCTGCCGTGGGTGCAGATCATGACGGGCATGTAATAAGGCCGCCAAGTGCAGCACAGTCAACAGTGATAATACCAATTAGTGACAGCACGAAGGGCGTCATTTATTTTGGAGTGAATTCCAAGTCAAGACACTGCGGCGGTACAGATTATCACAAGCCATGACAGACAGACCCCCGGCAGGCGGACAGCTCCAGGAGTTACACAATCTAGAGGTTTTTCAGCCATACTTTGTAAAATTCTGCTGAATTCCACATAAACTGTATATGAAATATGGAGGGACCATGAGCTATGTGGTGCTGCAGTGGGCACACATTGTTCTTAAACACGGTTTAACGCATGTTACAACTTCACTCTGAAAGACCAAAAACAGCCCAAAAAAAACCCAGCTGTGTGTAGCACGCCACCAACACCCACATGTCCTTCAGTTTTCAGGCCTCTCTTCTGTGGAACCAGCTGCCAGTTTGGATTCAGGAGACAGACTACAGGGAGTGCAGAATTATTAGGCAAGTTGTATTTTTGAGGAATAGTTTTATTATTGAACAACAACCATGTTCTCAATGAACCCAAA
This sequence comes from Pundamilia nyererei, assembly GCF_000239375.1. Taxonomy (NCBI): domain Eukaryota; kingdom Metazoa; phylum Chordata; class Actinopteri; order Cichliformes; family Cichlidae; genus Pundamilia; species Pundamilia nyererei. The sequence goes on along the minus strand of NW_005187752.1, from coordinate 262,099 downwards.
AAACTCGTTAATATCAAAGCTGAATGTTTTTGGAAGTAGTTTTTAGTTTGTTTTTAGTTTTAGCTATTTTAGGGGGATATCTGTGTGTGCAG
>NW_005187752.1:247855-260433 GCF_000239375.1 Pundamilia nyererei | reverse complement strand
CCCCTCCCTGAGCCTGGTTCTGCCGGAGGTTTCTTCCTGTTAAAAGGGAGTTTTTCCTTCCTACTGTCACCAAAGTGCTTGGCTCATAGGGGGTCATGTGATTGTTGGGTTTTCTCTGTATGTAGTATTGTAGGGTCTACTGTACAATATAAAGCTCCTTGAAGCAACTGTTGTGATTTTGTGCTGTGTAAATAAAATTGAATTGAAAATTGAATGTCCATGCAAACAAAAATTACACAGTCCAGCAGTGTGCCAGATCCAATTATTTTAGAAGGCTTCTTAGTCTGTCAGGGATCCCATTATTTAAAGGTGCCTAAAGGATTTAATTATCGGTTTGGCTTCTGCTCCTGAGCAACAGTTGTGCTGAATAACAGCAGGCTTATAAAGCTCAGAAAGTGCACATAGTCATTATGTTATTCACATAAAACAAAGACAGATGCCAACAGGAAACAGGGAGGGAAACAGTAATGAAGAGCAGTGCTGTTAGGAGGGAAACAATGCTGCCAGTGCACATGCTCCAGGAAAACCGTTCACAGTGTACACCGACGCACGAAACAAGTCACCAAGGCCACTGAAGTGTGGCTCGATCACACGTGCTGACAGGGTTTCCTACTCTGCAGTGACACTTTGTTTAATACTGCACTATCATATTTTGGTTTTGGTGACCTCGGCTTTTTGTTGCTGCACAAACGTCTTACTCCATCCTGTAAGAGCCTTTAGTCAGTCCACCATGTAACTGTCACAGCCAGACAGTAACACCTCTGTCTGTATTATCAACTCGGACTTATGTGAACCGTTCCATAAAGGCATTGTGTTCCTGCCATCATGATCACAAGCTCCATAAATCCTCAGAAGGGGAAATTCAAGTTTTGGAGCATCGAGAATCAAACCAACATGATGTTTTCTAACATTGGCTGGGATAGATCTGCTGCCAAAGCCTTATGGAATCTATTTAGTGACACAGAGAGGAAAACAGGATGATGTGTTCCTTCAGTGTGTCCGTGGTTGTGTAATATCTTTAAGCCTTTTCTCTTCAAAGTTCAGCCTTAAACAAGGGCTCCACTCAGATCCTGGAGCTGCATGTTTGCATTAATCAAAACAACCCCCCAACATTGGAAACTCACATGGGGGCATTCTTTATTGGATGCAGGAGTCTGTTGGGAAGATGGTCCACCCAGTGTTTGTGTGACGTTACAGAGTGAGCTCTGTTTTTAGGCTCTGTGTGACCAGGACAGGATGGACTGTTGTCTCCACTGAACACCTCTATAGTGGCTGCTGCACATCTGTATGAGAAACACAGGAGCAGCAGTCCTGGGACTTACATCTTTCCTCTTCCTTTAATTTCTAATCCTGTCCATCCCGGTCAATCCCAGTGAATCTCTCCCACCTCCAGCTCATTACCATCTTCTGAATATTTGCTTTCACAAATCACCCATGATACTCATCTGCACCTACTCCACTCTGCCTGCACGCTCTTCTTCTGTCTGTTGTTGGATGGTTGACTACAGGCATTTAAACTCTTCTCTGCTCCTTGTAGCTGCCCGTGCCTCTGTCTCATTCACACTCATTATTCTGTCATATTCTGCTGATTTTCATTCCTCTCTCTCCAGATCTTACCTCCACCTCTCAACGGTCTCATCCACCTGTATTAGAGCGATTAGAGCATGCTGTAGGTATTACAGGTACTGCGCTGCAGTGGTTTGTATCATATCTATCTAATAGACTCCAATTTGTGCATGTAACCGGAGAGTCCTCTTCACACACTGAGGTTAATTATGGAGTTCCACAGGGTTCAGTGCTAGGACCCATTCTGTTTACATTATACATGCTTCCCTTTGGCAGTATCACTAGAAGAAATAGCATAAATTTTCACTGCTATGCTGATGACACCCAGCTCTATCTATCTATGAACCCAGATAACACACACCAATTAGTTAAACTGCAGGAATGTCTTAAAGACATAAAGAGCTGCCTTCCCACCCTCATCAAAGTGTTTGCTCATATGACTGATGTATTACTGTAGGGTCTACTGTACAACATAAAGCACCTTGAGGCGACTGTTGTTGTGATTTGGCGCTGTATAAATAAAACTGAATTGAATCTGATTGATCCTGCTCCCTGCTCTGGCAGATCCCACTGTCCTTTGGGAACATCAGTGTCTATGGATAGTTGTCACCTCACTAGCTGTCTATCGCTGCTGCAAACTAGAGGAGCTCAGAGCCGACCCCGATGTAATCCCACCCACACCTTGAACCATATGTTACTCCGTCTATCATATGGTATGATCCACAAAGACACAGGACAACCTGTGTTTAAGCTGTGATATTATTATGTTTTCACTGCTGCACACAGCGCTGAATGCTCCGTATAAGAAAAACAAAGACTTATTCTGAACTGGGAATCATGCAAAGCTACTCTAAGGGAGTCCAAGAACAAAAATATGGAGTTATCTGTGAGAACCCTCCATACAGTTCTTCTGAGTGCTTGATGATGGCAGTAACTGATCACAGTAAAGAGTTATCATCATGTACTGACAAAACAACAGTCATGCTTACGTTAAGACAGACGTGCAGTTCCACACATGAAACTTTATTCACATAAGCTTGACTTTAATGAAGGCTGTGTTTGAGCTGAAAAGCAGTACTTACTCATCGTCTGGTGTTAGCTGCACTGGTTCATTAGTAAACTGCGTGTCAAAGTTTTCTAGGCCGTACTCATCAGAGATTTGAGGTTTGAAGGGCGGCGTCACTTCTTTCTTCTCCAGCTGAGTGAAAACAAACAGAGTGTATTATATATAACAGTTGCTTTTACTCACTGAGAGTGGAGCCATGAAGTCAAATAAAAAAGGCACATTTTCACAAGTGTAGACACCCCCACAACCACATTTCCACAGGAGTTTATGTGTCCCCTCTGATCCTGGGAGCTGTGTTATCCAGAGAAACAGCCCCTGGTAGGGTCTGACATGTCCACTTGGTCCCGGGGAGGCAGGGAGGGAGGGGGCAAGGCAAAGAGCAAAACCCAGTGAGTGATTCTGTGTGAATCAAAATCACCAAAAAGACAAAGGACTTAATGGCACATATTTGACATCCATCATCAGTGTGTGATAGCCTGATGTCACTGAATAGGTAACGTGAAAGCACAAACATATTCTAACACATCTGCACCAACATTTGGCCAGATGTGAAACAGTGAAACAGAAGCTTGGGCTCGTGTTGCTGTATTTCTGTGTAGCGATGAAGCCAAACAACAGAACGAAGAAGGTTGAGGCAGCAGAATAATTATGCCTGAGTGATTCAGCCAGAGTTTTTGTCTGATTTGTTTCCATGGTTTCACATTCGTCCCTCATCCTGTTCAAATGTGCGCTGAGGACATTTTCTAAGAACACAATGAAGTCAGACGGGCACAGAAAAACCACAGGTACCCAGCTTCGCTCGTCATGCTGCGTTTCACTGTTTTCTCTTTAGAAAGCTGGGTGAAAAGAAGCCCTAAAATAGATGTGACCATCTGGGATTTGGAGGCTGTGCCAGACCACGGGTACCATTTTCTTATAGTTGAACATTAAACAATGACCATATTACGTGATGTCATAGATCAAGGTGTGTGCCCAGCCTCATGCTTCACACAGTGAACATGAGCTCCAGCTATTCTGCCAAAAAAGTTGTATTCTTATTTTAAAGTATTTTAATGTCTACACTGGATCAGTGGGGACGCACAACCCACAGCATCTGTGTTCTGAGACACTGCTGCTGGAGACATTTCCATTTTATCCACTGTGTGTCATCAGTGACACATACTGGTTCTCCTCCACTGAGTCAAAATGGTGATCTTTCAAGTGGGATTTCATTTAAAACAGAGAATCACAGAAGCTAAATGTGGTGTGTAGGAAGGGTGATGAGCGTCAATTGTGTTGGTGTGGTTGAAAAACTCTGAGCAGGTGGACTGTTCGAGGAGGGCTGATTGAGCCTTACCACTGTTCAGATGGTTCCGGCTTAGTGTTGGTGGGAGGAGTCTGAATGATGATGATGCTCCTTGTAAAGGCTGAATCATCCAAGACTTTTACACACTGTCTGGTGTTATGTACCTACAAGAGAATCTCGATGTTTAACATTTGACACCATGTGAAATTCAGACTTCCAAAAGCCTGCAGGAAACTGCAGCTCCTCTCCAAGAATGAGTCTATTGTCACCTCTACTGCATTAAAAACCATCTTTATGACCTGATACAGGAGCCAAACAAACGGTTTCCCATCATAGGAACTCTGTGGAGGGCATGTTCTCCACACCAGGTGGTGTGAAAAACATTACAGATAAAGAACATTACAGACATTACAGATGTGACAGGCAGCTGTCTGTAGGCCTTACATTCAGGACCTGGACTCACAAAAACCTGGCCCTGATCACAGGGTGGGTCAATCCTGGGAACCAGCCAGCTGTGGTGCTTAGCTGTGATTACTGTGTGTGTGTGTGTGTGTGTGTGTGTGTGTGTGTGTGTGTGTGTGTGTGTGTGTGTGTGTGTGTGTTTTAGTAGTTGATGCACTTCTCTAATGTTATTGGTTCAAAGTGTTTTCAGCTTCAAACAGATAAACACCAGATAACTCACTTTGTATGTTTTTCTATCCATCAAATTTGCCCACATTCTCCCAAACACACACACTCTCTCTCTCTATTTGTTCATTTCTTTTTCAGATTTTCGGCGCCTACCTACACACTCTGTCAGTTTCACCCCCTCACATCCTGTCTCCATCTTTCTCCTCTCGCCTCTATCTTTCTTACTCATTCTCCATTCTTTTATCTTGTTACACTGCTCTCCTCTCTCCTCCTACTTTCCCCACTCTTTCTGATGTGTTGCTGGGCAGGCTTAATCACTGTGTGTTGGTAATGAAGTGAAAGCCTGGAGTGAGCCCACACACACACACACACACACACACACACACACACACACACACGATCTGAAACATTAGTACTACACACATGTTGAAGTATGGGAAAAGTGTCCCTGAGTCCACAGTGGAAGATAAAAGAGGTCAGTGAACGTCAGGGCTGTGCAGGTGCCTGAGATCACAACACTGACCGTGTGTGTGTGTGTGTGTGTGTGTGTGTGTGTGTGTGTGTGTGTGTGTGTGTGTGTGTGTGTGCAGGCGTTAGTGTCAGTGACGAGCTGTCACACATGTCTCTCTCACACGTGTAAAATGACGGTGTGCCACGCTCGCTGTCTGAGTGCTGCTCTCAGCCTCTCCATCTTTCTCCAAAACAAGAAGGACAACATCACCATTCATTTACTGTTGGTTTGTTTTTTATCAGTGAACGTCCCACAAAGAAACGTCCTGCATTGTTGGTCCACAGCTGGAGACAAAGGGACCCCATGGCTGTGAGACCCTCTGTGTTTCATCGAACCTTTGAAATGTGGGAGGAGCTGTGACAGCAGTAGCTGGGCACCTACCTGGGTCTCGTGTCAGCCTTTGCTGCTCACTACTTCTAACCTCACATTTGGCCTTGGACTAAAATAAAAGAACTGTGGAGAACGGACGTGTTACAGAGAGAAAACTTCCCTCAGGAAACATGTGATGAATATTAATATGTGGTAACACAGTGGTGGTACACCACGCCTGTCAGGTCCTGAGACAGGTCTGAGGGCAGAGAGCGTTACCTCTCCAGCTCGCTCAGCTCGCTGTCTCTCTGCTCTGTGTGGACTCGGCTCAGGAGCTCTGCTTCCACACATCACCCACTGTGTCCTTGGTGTGCACACAGACACACTAAGACTTTAAAAAGTTTAAAAAAATATCCTGATACATATTTTTTTTTAATGTGATACTTAGAGATCAACATTTCCATATGCACCATCGTGAAACTGACAACACAGCTGTGTTTGCTGTTTGGAGACTATCCTCAGCATCCACGTGTATCATGTATCATCCAATGAAACCGCTGAAAATCGTCAGCCTCCAGTCTGCATGGTAAGGGCCTCTGACATCGGGCCTCCGACATCGGGCCTCTGACATCGGGCCTCCGACATCGGGCCTCCGACATCGGGCCTCCGGGGTAGTTCACGTCTCACTACTCCAGGTATCATGTCTTCTAATAGTATGTATAAAGTGCACACATGTAATTTTCATCAGAGTTATGAGAGTAGCCACAAACAGAATGCTTCTATTTGAATCCCAGTTATTGTGCAACACCATTCCTATCTCGAGCCCCGCGTGGACACTCCCTGAAATCACCATTTTCATAGTAGATGTTTGTTAAACCTCAAATTAAGACAACAGAAAAGTGTAATTACCCTCCTGAGAACAGTGGAGAAGAGGAAGCGTGGGTCTGAGACGGAGGTGGGGGGACGGGGAAACATAGCTGTGAAGAAATCTGCAGACATTACATGTGTAGTTCTGTTTGTCAGCACACAGCCATCACCTCTCTTCCTAAGCTCGCTGAAACAGCTCTTTCCCCACACCTTCATGGTATGACTCTGCACATCATCCTTGTTGATCAGAACCACCACTCGCTCCTCGACTGCTCGAGCCTCCTCTGACTGCAGGCTTCTGTTAAACAATCCTGTCAAAGGAGCTGCTCTTTCTCCACAGGTGCTTCACCTGGACCAACCACCTGTCTCCATTCATTGGCTTTGTTTTTATAAGTGCTGGATAAAGTGCTGTGGTATGGTACAGTCCACTGTCTCCTGTCTGTAAGTCTTTTTCCTTTTGCCAGCTGTTTGCTGTTCGCCTGGTCTCTTGTTTATTTTGATCTTCCTGACTTTTCCACTTTTCCTTTGCTAACCTCGTCCTTTGAATATTATACTTCCTTCTGCTTGTCCTCTTTCCTCCACATACACCAAACACCTTCTTAGCAGTTTTCCTAACCATTTCAAATATACATAATATTTTCTTACCACTCTGAGCCTGTCTCCAGTTTTCCTTCTTCAGCTTCCATCATTTAATCATTGGTTTTATCTTCACTTGTTATTCCTCTTCTTGGTTTCATCCTACAGACTGTTCACTGCTGCCTAAGAAGATTTGCTCCTTGCAGTCTCACATCTCTTTCTTAATGCACTTTCAACATAAGATACAGTCTACCTGTGTACACCTTCCTCCACCCTTATAAGTCATTTATTGTTCCCCCTCTTCTTCAAATGTGTTTACTGCAGCTGTTTGTCCTTTTTGTCTACTATCATCTGTCTGTCTCCATTTCTCTCCACAAGCAGAAACCTCCTCATCACCTCTGTTTCCTTCACATACATGTAATTCTATTCTATTTTATTTACACAGCGCCAAATCACAACATCAGTTGCCTCGAGGTGCTTTATATTGTACAGTAGATCGTACAATAACACATACAGAGAAAAACCCAACAATCATATGACCCCCTATGAGAAAGCACTTTGGTGTCAGTGGGAAGGAAAAACTCCCTTTTAACAGGAAGAAACCTCTGGCAGAATCAGGCACAGGAGGGGCGTGGCCATCTGCTGTGATTGTTTGGGGGTGTCCACTGAAGTCTGCTCCAATCAATTCAAGTCAGTTTTATATAGTGCTTATAGTTAGTTGCTTAAATCACCTCTCTCCACCGTTTCATCCACCCCAGTATTCCTCTTTCTCTTCTGACGCTGAGCTTGAGCACACACACTAACAACACTCAACAAGTCATGGTCGTGTCTGTGTGACACAGTCCCTATCCTCACGTCCATGCTTCTCCCAGCACCGCACACAGTTGTTGTTAACTTGGATCCCAAATGATCCGGTAAAGGAATCTCATTCTTCACGGCCCCATATCATCAGACCTTGGCACTCGGAGTACACTGGCTTGTCACCTCCATGTGGCTGGGTGACTGTAGTACTTTTATATAACATTTCACATTACAGCTCTGAGATGGAAGAACAGTATTGATTATATTGATCTTGAGAAAACTGTTTTCTTAACCATCTCAGGAACTGATCTGAAACCAAAGGCAGAGAGTGAGACAAGCTGCAAACCAGTAAAAACATCTTTACCAGCAGTTGTCCAAGAGCTCCATACAATGACTTTATGTAAAATCAGTTAAAAATGCTGATGGTAGCCGAAGCAGGAGATTTAATAGAAGACTGCAGTAACCGAGTAGATTTGTTCCCTTACTGCTCCTTTCCAAGCCCATGCATTTGGAAATCATAGTGAGACTGCAGTGTGTATGTTGTGTTTAAGATGAAATAACTTTAATGCACAACGATGCGTTTTCACTCAGACTTCAGTTCTTACCTGTTCCCAGTCTATACTGCGGAAAAACGTGTGGGACTTGATGTCTGTGAAGCCTGTCTGGACCTGACAACCCAGCCGCTCCTTGGGATCCTGTTGGAGCCAAAACAGCTGGTCAGGAACATCAACAGAAGCTGCTGTAGTACACATACTGTAAGAACGGCCAGGAGCGTGATGAAAAAGACCAATTATTATGTTTTATTATCATTCAAATGTTGAACTATACATGAAATGACTGTCTTGAGGACAACAACAAGAATTTCATTAAGTACTACAAAGGTATGTGTACATGTGGCACAGCCTCCCTGTGCTCTGCTCATCACAACAATCATGCAAGTGACATACAGAGGTTTAAACAGGACGTGGAAAAATTAAACCACAGGCTCAAATGCAGTAACGGTCATTGTTCTGTAACCTGGTCTTTAACCAAAGACACCTTTGCCTCCTGTGCACGTGGTTTTTCTCGTTGTCTAAATATCCCACAGTAAAGTGATGCATCCATCACGGACACTTTTTATCCAGCTATCCAATCACAGCAGAGGGGGAAACTACAGTCATCAACTCTTACTTGTAGTCCACAGTGCAGCTTGTACCAAATGAAAGTTTCATGTGCTTACAACACATTTATTTCTGCTATTCTGCATCACTGCAACCAAAGCATCTCAGGTTCAAACAATAAGTGCTGAGTAGGGATCTCGTCTGGACGTTTGCAGTAGAGCACCTGGCTCTTCAGCTGATTGGTGTGTACACCAATCAGCTGACTCTGGTCACAAGAGAATTAGCTTTTATCAAAGATGGTCAAATATGTCAAAATAAACTGAGTAACAACATGGCGCTCAGATGAGCTTTTATACAGAGTAGATGATGAATGGTCTGCATTTATAAAGCATGGTCATCCAGGGTTATGCTTGACCAGTTTACCGTGAACTGAATCATGCTTGTTATTAATCTGTCTCTCTTCCACAGCATGCCTTTATCCTGTCTTCCTTCTCTCACCCCAACCAATCGCAGCAGATGGCCCCGCCCCTCCCTGAGCCTGGTTCTGCCGGAGGTTTCTTCCTGTTAAAAGGGAGTTTTTCCTTCCCACTGTCACCAAAGTGCTTGCTCATAGGGGGTCATATGATTGTTGGGTTTTTCTCTGTGTGTATTATTGTAGGTTCTACCTTACAATATAAAGTAAGGCAACTGTTGTTGCAATTTGATGCTGTATAAATAAAACTGAATTGAATTTTCCATTGTGAACTAGTACACTCTGCTAACACAATCATTTTAAATATCACTTCTTTAAAAAACAGACAAATTCCTGTATCCATGTTAATATATAAGACCCTGCTGCAGTTATGGTAAGCTAACCCCATCCTAACTTATTAAATAAGGTAAAGCTGTGCTGAAACAGCTGTGGTTTTATCCGAGGCCTTCTTTCCTGCGTGGAGGTTGCACTGAGTGCTCTGGCTAAAAGGAAAAGGTTAATGGGAGATTCTAAATTGCCTGCAGGTGTGAATGTGAGCGTGACTGTCTGTCACTATGTGTCAGCCTCAGGCCAGACTGCCACTGGGTCTGTGGTGTGCCTGCTTTCACTCCTGGCTTTAGCCTTGTACTTAGTGCACAGACATGATGCTGTTCTTAAAAAGCATGTGAAATTAGGTCACTACATTCAGTTTCACACATGGACGAAAGTTTTCTTGGCCTGACAGAGGTGCCTGCCTTTAAGCAGCAGCGGCAGCAGCGGCAGCAGCAGCAGCGGCGGCCTGGTCCAAAGACGTCGTGTGAATAGTTCAGCTTGTATTTTGGTGCTTTCACTGTTATCGTGTGTGCTGCTTCTGTGGAGGCAGCTCTCTAAATGAAATCATGCTGGAAGTTTCCCTCATCAGAGTGGGTCTGAGGTGAACTAGTTCCTGTCAGTGTTACATGTGAGAAAGTGCTGCTTATCCCAGCAGTAATCTGATTACTGTGTCACTTTCATGCTCTTTATCGTCCACTTTCAATGATAAGAAACAACCAGTCTGCCAGGAGTAGCAGTCTCTGTTGTTGTTCTTCCAAGTCGAGTGATCCAGCACGGTCCTGACCCCGGTGCCAAGAAACCCTCGAGTGGATTACCACATATCCTTTGTTGGGTAACTGAGTTGTACTGTGTAAATACTAAAATAACAGAGGCACAACTGTCCACTCAGAACTAAACACTGAGGCCTACATTGTAACATAGCCCATGCTCTGGGCCATAATCCCACACAGTGAGCAGCAGAGTGCACGCAGGAGGAGAGGGTGCTTATGGGAGGGACTGTCTCACCTTGTTTAGAAAGCCCTTGAGCACGCCGGCAGCTTTCACCGACAGAGACCTTGGGATCCGAATGGGCTTCTCGAGAATAACTGTTGGCAAAAAGAAGGATGGCAACAAAAGAGAGAGCGAGTGAATTAAAAGGACAATCGTGAGGAGGGAGAATGATTCACAGTCCAACCTGCCTGTGGGTGACTGTGTCTGCTGCGTGGGAGGCAGAGAAAGGGCGGAGATGCAGAGGACACTGTTCTATTCTCTCTCTCACACTTTTTGTGGTCTACTAATAGCCTTGAGACTCCCACAGCTAACAAGAACAAAATGCAGTAAAAACTGTTTCTCCCTCAAAACCCAAATCCAGAGATGAAGAACTGCATCACAGCTCCTTTTTAAACATGCTATTCACCCATTTTATTATTATTTTAACCCAGTGTGCGTAAACACTCACCGTCTGAGATCCAGTTTCTCTTAAACCCAAAAGACATCTGCACCCAGGACAAGGCAAACAGAAAAAGAGGAGAGATGTGTTTTGTGACTAGAAAGACGGGTATTTTACTAGCTCGATGTTCCACTTAACTCAAGTTTTATTTATGCAGCACAGAATCACAACAGCAGAGCCTTTAAGGAGCTTATCCTGTGTAGATATTACAGAACTGACAGTAAAGTTGACCTTGAGATGTGCTGATGCTCTGAACTGCAGATCTGATGTGAGAAATGAAAGTTGTCCTGTTGTGCATCTATAAAATAAAGTCTTATTTATCTGATGCTGTGTGGTGCTGTGCCTTTGACCAGGTGATTAAAGTTGATGGTCAGCTGTAGTAGAAACAATCAGACAGGTAGTATCAGGTGAGTCATGCCACTTAGAGAGAGGAGAACTCCCAGTTGCTAGTGGGAAAACTCATTACAACGCAATCATTATGCCAACGTTAATGACAAAACCTTGGCAAGAATAACGGGCCAGTTTCATTGGCTGCACATTCAGGGGTCGTTGTGAGCATCCTGACCTGAATGCCACTGCAGCCTTTACAGGTGGAGGGTCCATCTGAGCAAATTAGCATGGACCTGATTGGGCCATTTCACCAAAGTCAACATGGGTATCAGTGTGCCGAGCATTCAAAGCCAATAGTAGCACCTACCCACTGGCACACTGCTGGCCAACAGCATCAGCGGCACTCTTTACTCCAGGGATGCAAATGTCATTTCTGATGGCAGACGTGTTTGCTTTGGCAGGGTGCCCTGCCTGATGCAACCCTCCATATTTATCGAGGCTTGGAAACGAAACTAGGAGTAAACCAGCTCGTGGTCTCCCTGGCAACCACGGAGCTAAGACAAACAAAACATGTCAGCAAAATCAAATAATTGCTGGTGCTGACCTTTTCATGATTTGTTGAATAACTAGAAAGAATTATAAATGTTACCAACAATAAACATTTCTGGTTTATGTCATTTTTTAAGAAGGAGGCCAATTACATGAAAAGGGAAAGACCATCTCTGAATCAAGGAGGGGTACATCTGTCACCATCTTACAATGCTGTGACTGCAGCCATTCCCCAACTCTGTGTGAATGGGACTCATGGACATTGATCAGTGGGCTTTGATCAATTTGCATATTAATGATCATAAACTGACCTCCCAGCCCATTGTTAATCAGTGGGCTGGTTTCAGTCATTGTGCAAATGTGCTGTTTATAAGGCTGGAAAGCTGCAGTCAGCTGAGACTGAAGAAGTCACCTGATGATGAGGAAACGTTTGTCCCACTGAGAACGTCCAGATGAACAGAATCAAACTTCTGGGAAAATGTTCAATTGCTCCCAGTAACATATCAGAGCCACAACAGAGAGATAATCAGTGTTGTTCACCTCATCTGTCAGTGCTCATAATGTTGTGCCTGATTGATCTCTGTCACTGTGTTTACATATTAATAATCTTTTAATCTTGGCAGCCGACCTGCTTCAAACATGGACGTGTTTACTTGGTTTTATTTCTTCAGACAGAAACTGTTGTTATATCATGAAGGTAAACTACATCATTTATCACACACATATACATATACACACACACACACACATATATATACACATATATACACACACA
>NW_005187752.1:205285-247741 GCF_000239375.1 Pundamilia nyererei | reverse complement strand
ACACACACACACACACACACACACACACACACACACACAGTTGCTATCCTGTTGGTATACACAGTTGTCTTTCTGAAGCCAGTCTTAAACCATGACGCCTCCTTTCAGTGTAAAGGAGAAAGCCCAGTAAATTCTCTCTGTTGTCTGCGTTGGTTCAGCTGAAGAAATTTCAGATATTGCTAGAAAACAGTGAGTTGAGACGGCTGATGAATGCCAGCTGGAGCCAAACTGACATGGGGGGTGGCTGCTATTGGCCAGTTTTAACAGACAGATAGTCTGCTGTATTAGCCCATTTTATTTTCACTTCAGCTTTAAAAGTAAAGAGCAAGCTTTACGTACCACGTGTCTGAGGTTTAGATTTAACCATTACATTCAGTTCTTGTACATGTTAGCTGTGAATACAGCCTTGTGGCTGATTCCTGAATCAAATGTTTCTGAGTGTCTATCTAAAGCTCCAGGGTTAGCATGAGGTGCACAGATACCCAGAGTAAGGCCTGGCTCAGTCTAGCTCGGCGGCATATGGCTGGGAGCTCCTATAGTGAAGGGTTGGTTTCCATTGGCAGGCATTGATCCAGGAACCTGCTGCTGTACCGTTAAGGCCGCCAGGAGGACGGTGACAGATGCTAGCTGTGGTGCCGCACTCTGCTCCTTTGACACAATGTGTAGTATGGAGGAATTTCTGTCACAGAGGACAGTCTGGGTGGCTTCGTGCTATGTAAAGAGACCATATGGCTCGAGGAAACACATGCAAGTAGAAGTTCCTGACGTTTCTCTATTATAAACATGTGATCACACCAAGGTTATTTTCTGCTGACTTCTACTTCTTCTACTTGTCACTGAGTTTAAGATCTGGGACACTGTAAAGATCTGCTAAAACTCCACCATGATGAAGCACTCTGCTCTGTCTGCATGCGAAGATTAATGACCAGACTGACTGTGGATCGCTTCATTACGCACAAAAGTTTAAGTTGTGCACAGTTCAGTAACAAGCAGTGGGTATTCTGAGTGCTGTCATTGTGTGTACTTCAGTTCTACTAATGAGCACTGCAAACATGCTGCAGGCCATGAAGAAGAGTGAAAGCAGCAACGTGATGCTGAGAATGTGAGCAGGTACCAGTGTGAGGAACAGGTTTACGATGTAGTGAGATATATATATATAAATATATACACATATACATATATATGTAAAATGAGGACTCACACGTCTGAAAACGTGCAAAGAACTTGTTGTTTACTCTGTCGGGAATGTGTGTTTGCTACAGCTTTACTGCACTGCTGGATGATGACACTGTGATGTATAGAAGGATGTCGCTCTCTGAATGCTAATCCTTTTGTTCCGCTTGGAAAGGCTGAATTTGTGCATCCTTATCCTTATAGGAAGAGAAATGCAATCAGGTGTGAGCATCGGAGGGAAGTAACTAACACCTCTTTAAGAGATAAAAATCACAACCTGAAACACTGTAAATAAGATTATGATGGATGGAAGATTACTTTAACATGAATGCAGTTCTATCATTTGCATCTAAACTGCATGAAAACATGTCTGACTGCAGCTTCTCTTGGTGTTTTGTGTGTGCTGCACTGGTTTTGATTTGTTACCCAGTGCCAGTTTGAGCACAGCTTGATAGAAACATATAGATCTTCTTCCCCCACACAGTTTCAGTTAGAAATGATTTAGAATGGAGTTTAACGGACGTCAAAACAAAAAGCTGCAGATTTAGACTCAAACTGTAAATGACTGTGAGCAGCTACAGGAGGAAGCTCTCGTGTGCCCTGACTTTTACCAATGAACAGGATGTGCACCTTACTCATTTTCTTCTAACAGATGATGAGATCTTCATTTTCAGATAAAACTGCACCCCCGCTCGTTTTGTTTCATGACGCTTTAAAAGTAACCGCCGTCCATCAGATTTACACCTCCTGATTATGACACAACGTGTTAGCAAACATGCTCATGAACCTCTACAGTAGCCTCAGTGTGATTGCACACGTTGTGTAAGGGGCGTGGTCTCTGGCCTGTATCAGTGGAGGAAGCCACGGAGAGAGCCGGCTCCGGGCTACGACACAGCGGCGAACATAAGAGGAGAGCTGAAACCACAACAATGGCTCTCTGTGTGGGTCGTTCACACACATCAGTGCACATGTTTGCAGCAGGGCATCAATCCTGTTCATTTCACTATATTATAATATTCAAACTCACCCAGCCCTTTTTTATTTTGGAGTCATTAAGTCGAAAGAATTCAAAAAGCCAAAGTGCAGATTAGATTTCCTCGACCTGTAAAAGCTCCCTGTAATCTGTAGACTGAGTCATTATTGATGATGATCAGTGATATCTCCTTAAACAACAGGCTTGAGTCTAACAGTCAGTATTGATCATTGGTCTGGCTCACCCTGAAAGAGGTACTCCTCTGTGTTCATGTCAGGATTGTCAGTGATGATGTCGAACGGGGACCTTCCAGCCATCATCTCAAACATCAGCACGCCCAAAGCCCACCAGTCCACGCTGAAGCCTGGGAGGAACATGACATCACATTCAGACTGGATGTGACATGTGATCAATAAGCTACAAACCAGGGCTGAGAACAGAGGTCAGGTCTCTGTGGTGTTTGGTACACTACATGGCTCCGCACATGTACAGACACACAACACGACATACTGCAGTGTGGACAGGCTACGGCTAACGTTAGAAAGAGATTTAAAGACACACAGAAAATGTCACACATGCAGGAGTTACTGCTGTATCATATACATACATATATGTTTTTATGATGTTACTTAATAAGGTAGCACAGGAGCACATTTGGACCAATTAAACACATTCACATGTGTAACATGAAATGTTGTTAGGCAGCACATATTAGTTTGTAATGGTCTGTGAATGGCTTGATTTAGTAGGACTGTCAAAGTGTAACCCTTTACACTGCTCCTGTACTCACCATAGTCTTCTCCTCTCAGGATCTCAGGCGCTATGTAGTTTGGAGTGCCACAGAAAGTACTGGTGGTATCACCTGGTCTGATCCCCTCCTAAGAAGTAGAAGACAGCAGCGTTTGGAGAGATCAACAAGAGCGCGCTAGACCTTCCAGTCAATACTGACCTAATGCATTATTGATAATGCTACAGCTGCCCGCACTCTGTTACCTTGCACATGCCGTAGTCTGTGAGCTTGATGTGTCCCTCGTGGTCCAAGAGCACGTTGTCCAGCTTCAGATCACGGTAGATGATGCCCTTTTCATGTAGGAAGTTCAAAGCGATGCAGATTTCAGCAGCATAGAATCTGTGACGAGATGAGAGGTGAACATTTCCACTCGCACATGAGAACATGTTCAAATCCTTCCTGCACAGCTGCATGGATTTAGTGACAACGCAAATCGATGTTTACAGACCGTGACTAAGAGTGACTCGTCTCAATCGTTCAGAATCGTTCTCCAGCATCTGCTTGTGATGCTGTCGAGCGTTTGTGTTACATTTACAGAAGCTACCCGTGCTACAGCCATAAGAACAGACTTAAGTGAACCACGGGGTTGGAGGGCGCATGTAAACGCTCTCCAAAGCCTGATAGCATCCACACATTTACTATACAAAAATAATAGACGCAGCAGGAAGGTTGTTAGATTTCTAACCTGTGTGTGTTTTGGGGCCAGGTCAATGCAAAACGGCCCTCAGTGCACTAATGCCTGCGGTGCTATATCTAACCTGACTAAATGACTGTTTCTCTTCCTGTTTCTGATTAGTTGTTGGGATTTTTATTGTTCTCCTTTTTTCTTATAATGTAGGAATTGTGAAGATTTGGCCTTGAAGACACAAACACTCATTAGTTTTGGTTGAAACTTTAAAAAGCTGAAAGACCAACAAAAGTCCAGCAGGTTCAAATCTGCAGCAGGCAGTGTTCACCTCTGCAGAAATGTAAGACATGTCCTCCCAACAGCTGTGCACGTCAGTGGGACTCAGCATCTGCTGCAGGACTCTTTGTTTGTCTTATAGAACTAATGAAAACTGCTTTTTATAGCTCTGGCTAAATGTTGGTGTCATGCTCCAAACAGAGCCTGGGACAGATAAGTACAGTTTACAGTTCCCAGAGAAGGACGTCCCCACGTGGCCTCTGTCCTCGTTCCTTGCATATAATTTACTCAGCTGCTGCCAGAGTTCTTAGAAATCTAAAGAAGCCATCGATAACACCTCCAGGCGTGTTACAGTGGGCTTTGTAAACACTACTGTTTACTACTGATAGCTGTCACTGGGTGAGAGGACACCCTGGACTGGGACGTAACTCAATTTGTGCGTCACATTTGCAAAGTGTGTGTGCGTTTCATGCAAAAGCAAAGCCACTGTGTAGTGGCCGTGTCTCCAGCTGTGTGTACATGAAGGCCCACTTCACAGGTGTAGTTTATTCCCTGTCAGACGGAGGTCTGTCAGTACCATCACTCCTCTCTGAGGCCACGGCTCCTAACAGGTCAGCTTGTGTCAAAGCACCTGCAATACTCTGATAAGCTTTGACTCCTGGGTCCACACAAAGTAACAGACATTAAAGAGACCATGTTCCTCGTGCCAAACATTTCTTCTTCTACTATGGCTATTGTTATGACAGCTAGTCTATAAAGCCTTTGTAGTTTGGGCCATCATTAGATGTACTTGGAGTGCTTCTTCGGTGAGTCAGTCAAATGTTTTCTCTCCATGTGTAGGTTGTGTGTATTCTGTCTCTAGGAGATAAGCCTTCATTAAACCTGACAAGCCTCTCACTGTCTGCTGCTATAAATCTGTGAAACACTGAGGCAAAAGACTGCAGTGGAGAAATCCCACGTCGCTCCCCCACATTTTCACGGTGACAGCCTCCATTGTACGCTGTTGTTTCTTTGTTGCCATCAGACTGATGGAAGCTATGGCCTATCAGCAGCACAATCCCCTGCCCACCAGCCCGCCTCCCCCACGGTGTGGGGGAATGTGGCAGGGCTCTCTCTCTAAGAGCGCTGCTCATGAATATGTACCATCATTATGAGTAATTAACATGCTGCTTTGCATATATACAGCCACTGCCTCCACAATCCAGATTGCATGAGCTGATAGGGGTCCAACGGTGCCTCTGTAAATTACACAGCCTTTGATCCGCTATTTATCAGAGACGCAGCTGGAGCGCCCTGCGAGTAGACAGCCACAATGAATTATGGGTGCTCATTATATTTTAAAAGGAGGGTAAAAGTGTTGAGATCTGTTAAAGCATCCTATGAAGCATATCTTCAAACATATGTGTTTAAAAGAAGACACACCCAGTATGAATCTGTAGACCGTCCTGAAAACCGCTGATCTGGTGTGGTTCAGGCATGCAGCTGCTACCTGAGGGCTCTGACGTCTAATACTCACAACACTTTTCACAAAAACAGCTGAACATGAGTCTGCCCGCTCTGCACAGCCGTGCGTTGAACCGGCCCAATGCTGCACGTACACATGGCTGTATCGCCAGAGCAGCCCTCATGATTTCCTGCGTGTAAACTGAGGCTACGTGAAAATATAGGTTATGCTGTCCCTGAACTTGCTCCGCTCCAGGGATGCAGATACAATGGTTTGACCCTTCTGGAAGTCGTTTACCCCAAAATTGTTCACAATTGTACAAATGGGTTTTCTGTGTCATGTCAGTGTAACCAAAATCAAGTGTACCCACTTCAGTGTCATCCTGCTATCACAGAGGCCTCATTTACCACCTCAGCTGCTGCTCAGTCTTCATTCAAACATGCGACCTGTTCATAATGCACATGTGGGAGTACACCTAAACATCATGTACCCTCTAAAGATTCTCACATTGTGGACAGGGACCATATTTTATGTGGATAATGCCTGGAAGCTGGCGTACATCTGGAGGTTTACCTTGCGTGCTCTTCCGGGAGCTTCCTTTGTCGTT
This sequence comes from Pundamilia nyererei, assembly GCF_000239375.1. NCBI lineage: Eukaryota > Metazoa > Chordata > Actinopteri > Cichliformes > Cichlidae > Pundamilia > Pundamilia nyererei. Next base: position 241,850 of record NW_005187752.1, on the reverse strand, counting down.
GCATATGAAACATCAAATCCCCACCGTTCACATACTCGATCACTAGAAATAACCTGGAAACAGAGCGAGAACATTTATGAACAGACGTTACATCAAATACTCTCAATATGAACATTATGCAAATTTTTAAAAAAAGAGCATTTCTTGCTGGTCTTCATTATATCAAAAGAAAACATGCACCTTGACTCAAAAGCCCCGTTTGATGTTATTTAATCAATAATAAAATATTATTGTATTATGATAGTATTATGGTAGTATTGTGATAGTATTAAGGTAGTATTATGATAGTATTAAGGTAGTATTGTGACAGTATTAAGGTAGTATTATGACAGTATTAAGGTAGTATTAAGGTAGTATTGTGGTAGTATTAAGGTAGTATTGTGATAGTATCAAGGTAGTATTGTGGTAGTATTAAGGTAGTATTGTGATAGTATCAAGGTAGTATTGTGACAGTAGTATGGTAGTATTGTGATAGTATTAAGGTAGTATTGTGACAGTAGTATGGTAGTATTGTGATAGTATTAAGGTAGTATTGTGACAGTAGTATGGTAGTATTGTGACAGTAGTATGGTAGTATTGTGACAGTAGTATGGTAGTATTGTGACAGTATTAAGGTAGTATTGTGATAGTATTAAGGTAGTATTGTGATAGTATTAAGGTAGTATCGTGATAGTATTAAGATGCTGGAAATACGACGTGGGTGGATCCTGACATAAACTTTTCACAAATGGGAGTCGAGCGATTGAAGCGACTGAAATGTGAGCCAATAATAAGAGGGAGTAGAAAACACATTAGTGGGTTGCCTAGGCAACCGAAGCCTGGGCTATCCTCTGGTGACCAACTGTCGATTAAAGCAATGCACAACGAGTGAATCTCTTCATATGTGCACGAGGTTTAGAGGTGAGACACAAACGACCTGAGCAGTTCCACAGCATGTGCATGTTACATCGTAACCACGTGTTTCCAGCACAGCCCCTCTTCACCTGGCTGCCTGTCTTTTCCTCCTCTTCCCCACCGAAAAATTCATGATGGACAGTCACTGTTTTAAAAGAGTGGAGGAAATATAGTACAGCTGCAGGTGGTGCCTGGAGGGGTGTTGCTCCACAAAGGAGACTATGTGGAAATGGTTGGATGAGCAAGTCATTCAGCTTGGTTTATGTAATAACACCTAAAGTGTTATTAAGATGATACTGTGGAGGACAAATGTGACACTGCATGTTGTATGCATGTCTTTATCCTGTCTTCCTTCTCTCACCCCAACCAATCACAGCAGATGGCCCCGCCCCTCCCTGAGCCTAGTTCTGCCGGAGGTTTCTTCCTGTTAAAAGGGAGTTTTTCCTTCCCACTGTCGCCAAAGTGCTTGCTCATAGGGGGTCATGTGATTGTTGGGTTTTTCTCTGTATGTATTATTGTAGGATCTACCTTACAATATAAAGCACCTTGAGGCGACTGTTGTTGTGATGTATAAATAAATTGAATGTATGAAAATGTCCTTATATAGATTTTGAACTTTTGGGGAAGTTGTCAGTGTTTATTACAAATCATAACAAAAACAATAGTAAAGTAAAAAAAAAGTTCAGCTGTTTGATGTGTCAGCTGTTGGTCATGTGATCTTTATGAAGGGCTGTTATGGGTGCAGCCCTGCTGGGTTCAGCACTGTTTGAGGAAAACAGTAAAGTCCTGAGTGTGAACAGTACCTTTAGTCCTCACATCATGAACAGGTTTTAATAGATCTGCAGAACCATTGAATGGAGCACATTACAAATCTGAGCCGTGGTTATTTCCCAACTACAACAATGACCTCACTGTGAAAACACACCACAATGTCTAATCTCTTTCAATTCAGTAAATTTAGACACACAATGTAAACCTAGTGACACAAACTACAACTCATTTGAACTTTGACCTCGGTGCATGATGGAGCTCCAGGGCTGCCTTGAGCTGGACGCTGCACAGATCACACAGAGTTGAATCAGTGTCAGAGTGCAGCGGCATTGTTGCTGTGACACAACCCTAACGACCCACAACATAGTGTTTAGTAAGAAAGCACAGAGGCCCAGAAAGCAGTTTGAAGGCTTCACTACGCAAAGTTAAAAAAGGGAGGAGCTTCTGGAAAACTGTCAACCTGTCTTCAGATACGTGTGGAGCTACTCAGGAACAGCCTTCATCTGTTTGTCAGGTCGCCTGAATCTGTGCTTTGTTTTAAACAACGGCTCAAAGCTCATTTTTATACTTCACAGCCGTGAGCCACAGTTTACAGCTAATGTGCGCATGTAGGAAGACGTACGACTAAATATGTGTCTGTATGCTGGAACATATACTTTGAATCTGTGTAGTTAGACGTTAAGCTTACTTCAGCAGACTGAGGTAAGAACGGGCCATCGTCAAAGGAGTATTTAGTGAAAAGCACTGTACCCGACAGCGCTCACAGTGTCAGCTTTATCCTCTTACCGACTTTCTGTCTGGAAACAGGAGTGGAGGCCGACTAAGAAGGGATTGGTCGAGGCCTGCTCAAAAACATGCTTCTCTGTCTGCACCCAGTCAATATCCTGCAGAGATGAGACAGACACAGCATGAGACAGATAATGTGGGAACAATCGGTTTGTCAGTAGGCTTTCTCAGACAGATCGATGGAGATACATCAGGTCACTGGTGTCACTGGTTTGAACAGCCCTCACACACAGAATGGGAGATTAATGGAGTGCAAGCCATGAACTCGGGAAACAGAAGAGCTCTCTATTGTCCTTTAACACGATGGCAGGTTTAAGGCACTTGAACCACAGTGGCCTACATTCACTTCCCAAAGTCCATCTTTTATCTACAGTTTGTAATTTTGGACTAAAATACTGCCAATAGTAAGTGACGTTATTACAGGTATGCAATCTACAGTGTTTGCTGCAAAATTTGACATTATTTTGTGACATCAGCATCTCATCGTATCCAACCCTTTATACTGAATCGCCTTTCTAAATCAGGTGTCACAAAATAACAGCTGAAAGCACTCCAACTCCCAGAAGTCCTTCAGAGTACCCAGGATGTCATGGATGCTGGTCAGTGCTTTGCCTGCAGCGAGGACTCTGAATCTGGAGTTAAAGCATCATTAAACTGTGATCAGGTGTGTGTACACTGTGCCGTGATACAAAATTCCTTTTGGTCAAGTCATTACTGCATCCAGCCATTATTATTATTATTATTATTATTATTATTATGCAAAATAAGTCATAGTAAAACATCTGACATTTCAGACTATTTGACTCTCAGTGGAATCACCTTCCTGCTGTGCGTGGATTGTTGTTTGTACAGAAAGTGAAACTTTGTCATGGAATAAAACGTGTCCATGTGGGACAACGTGAGCTGGTCAGATGATGGACGATGCTGTAGTTATAGGACGCTGGTCCTCAGCCTATATGTTGAGCAATATTGCCATCTAGTGGACTTTCATCACACAACCACAGCACAGTCAGTAGGCTTTCTTTATTCAGGCCTATCTCACCTCCTTACCAATCTCTCTCTCTGTCTTTCTTTTAACATATGTTTCAGCTACGATGTTCTAGGACTACCTGATGACTTTTGAGGCAGAGAAGTCACAGAGTCTAAAGAACGTGATCAGAGTCTGTTAACTTAAGCTAAGCTTTGAGTTATCAGACCAGCAAGCCAGACGAGTCGAGAGCAAGAAGTGAAATCAGAGTAACACAGAAAACAGAGCTGACTCAAAGTATTTCAAAGTCACTGAGTCTTATTGTATCCACAATCCACCCACAAAAGTCACGTGTTGTTTCTAAGGTTATGATCAGTCCTGGAGGACAGGGAGCTGTCAGTACTGCTAACGTACCATGCAGACAGACTGTGTCAGAGACACTTTCAAAGAAAGCTGCAGGTGTGGGCATCACTCGTGGAAAACGAAACGACACTTTGGCTCTTGTAATGCTTCTGTTTCTATGAATATAACATGTTTTTGCCTGTGGAACATTATTTATGCAGACTTCATGTTCATCTGGTTATTCATCCCTGCAAAGAGGATGTTATACCCGGATTTCATCTGCTGCTTTCAGTCACCCACTCACTTCTTCCTCCTCAGCAGCTCTGTGCCACCTCCACTGCAAATTTCCCCTTCTTTGTTCCATTTCCTTCCAGTGTCTGGCTCAGTTCCATTCCCTTCCTTTAGCCAATCCCGATTCTCATATTTTCATACCTCCCCACTGTTTCCTCGTCACCCTTCACTTCCAACTTTTACCCTCCACTCTCCTCTGAATATTGACCTGTTACATAGTCTAGTGCTCCTAAATCTCTCCAGAGCCCTGCTGTCTCCATGCAAGGTCAAAACAATGAAACAGACAGCGTGCAAAACCAGCTGCCCTCTGAGTATTCGAGAAAATATAAACAGAAGTATTGAAAATTCCCCACATTCTCAATGAAATGTGTCCTGCTGTCCACCACTGATCCAGTTCAACCCTACATGTAAGACAGAAAAAAGCGGTCCGTGGCTGGGATGTGCCAACATCACAGATCCTGACATCATCTGTGTATGTGGACTTCAGTGGAAATCACTGGGTGCTGAAGCTGCTGTTTACACACTTTTATACAAGAATTTACTAATGTCTACCAAATCTGTTCCAAAGCATTTCAAAAGGAAAACAGCAACAGCTGTCCCCACGTAGGCTGATTTATAGAGTTATATCCCCTCCTGAAGGCAAACATTACACTTCTCAGTCTTTGTGCTTAGAAATCTTTGAAACCTTCAGTGTTTAATGTTTGTAGTTTTCCTTCTCTTGTTTTTCTTTTACGCTTGCAGCTGTGGTGGTTAATGTTTTCAGTCAGTTGTTCTGGACTGTTACAACACAATGAAGATGGATGAAGCCTCCAGTTCTGAAAACTCACAGCAGTATAAATCCTGCATTCTCTCCAATGTCCAGCAGGGGGTGCGTTGCCTGTTGTAAAACTAACTAACCCTAATTTCCTTCGGGATTAATAAAGTATTCTGATTCTGATTCTGAATAGTACAGAAGTCAGTGAGAAACACTAATTCTGATGTTTTCAATCACTAACTCAGTCTTCTGTATAACACACGGTGGTCACATTGTAAATTCAGGCCTGTCAGTGGGATGCTGCACAAGAAACCTATTGTTGTAAAGCATATATTTTATACAATATTTGATCCTCTACAATAAACCGAGGATTCAGGCTCTCACAGACCAGCTGTGCACTACATATAATACAACTACTGTTTACAAAGCACACCTGTCCACAGAAACCCATGGGAAGACCAACAAATGTCAACCAATGTCAGCCTCCTTAAGGCTGGAATGCAGCTGGATAGGGTAGTAGTAAGACTACACACCTTTGGAGCAGGAGTCGCAAGTTTGATTTCCACCCAGTATCCAGTAAGGGTCTTGGCTAGACCCCCCATGCTAAAACCAGGTCACCAAGAACACCACTGGTAACACAACACACAGCCATGAACTGAAGTCCTGCAGCAAAGTCAACCTTCAGAAGAAGGCACGTGTCATCTTACATTTGTCAGTGAAGATCTCAATGATTCAGAGAAAGCTCAGGAGAGAATGCTGCGGACAGATGAAACAAAGAAATGAGGTTTTTGGCATCAACCCACCCTGCAGTGTTTTGGAGGGAAGAGAAGTGCTGAGTATGAACCAAAGAACACCAACCCCACCCTCAAGCACACAGGTGGAAATATTATGCTTTGGATGGAGCCGTGACCTCCACTGGACACTCAGGACGGGTCATGGATGGGTCTTCTAACAACAAAGAAGTGTCTAAAGGAAACGCGCACTAAGGTCATGTATTGGCTTAGCCAGATTCCAGACATTAATTCTTAATTAAAAACCTGTGGAGGGAGGTGAAGCTTCACGCTGCCAAGCGGCAGGATTTCGAGAGTTTCTATAGAGAGGAGTGTGCTAAAATCCCTCCTGACATGTGTGCAAACCTGGTGACCAGCTACAAGAAACCTATTACTGCTAACGAGTACTCATGTGGTTCTAGGGGTTTAAGTACTACAGTCACAGTTTCTCCGGGTGCTCTCACCTCGTCGTCATGGACCAGCTCCTTTTTCACCACCTTCATGGCGTACATCTGCTCGTTCTTCTTTAGCCGCACCAGCAGAACTTTGGCATAGCTGCCTCGTCCTATTACTCGAATCAGGTCAAAGTCAGCCAGCCCGAGAGCCAGTCCCTGGGATATCTTAATGCCATCGATGCCATCAACTACTGCTTTGATATCCTACAGGGGCAGAGGTCAGAATAGCATCAATAGCATAGTTTATGTAGAAGAATGATCACACAGTCATTTTCAAAGGGATGGGCAGCTTTTACATTATCAGCGTATTATCCTTAATGAGTCGGTCTTACCTCTGTCTCGTCTTCTGCTTTATTCACTGCACAGTTGTGTGGTAAAAACGGTACTGCAAAACACAGATCCACACCAAACTATGACCATCTGGAGACTGTCGCAAATGCTTTCTTTCCCTCAACCAGCAGAGGGAGGCAGAGCACACAAAATAAAGACCCCTGTTCTTACCAAACTAGGCTAATCCACAAGGGGCCCCAGAGCATCTCATGGGCACAAGTTTACACATAAGCATCTTAGAGTTACATAAGTGATGACAGCGAATGAGAAGTCAAGAGACCAGGCCCACTGGTCCAAGCAGCCACTCTGGTACTCATTTCTTTGGGGACTCGTAAAATGACAGCGGGGGCCACTGAGGGCTCCTCAGTTATAAATTGTACAAGTAGCTGTCGTTTAAGGAAACACTAAAGAAACTGGTGTAGTGGTGCACATCTCTGTAGAGAACAGCACTCTTCTTTATTTTTTATTCACTCTCAAATTTAAAAGAGTTTGTGTACTTTCAAAGAGATGTTGTCACCCTGTTTATCCACAGATATCACAGTTACTCTGAGACAAACTCAAATGCATTCTTATGATAAATATTTGTAGTCATTTCAAACAAAATTACACTCTATTGTATTTTATTGTAACATTTCTTAGGGCCCACCCAACGGTCAGTTCACCGCCTACGAAGGACCACAGAAGACATCAGAAAGTGTGAAAAGTGTTAAATGTCCTATGTGTTAGAGTCCAAACAGTCCAGGACATGAATGCAGTCAGACTGGGACATGTAGTCCACAGTTTCTAGACGTGCATGGACTGGGTTTGGATGCTGTGTCCAGGATCCCGTCATGCTCTCTGCTGACTTATGTCTCATAAAAATGCAGCAGAGTTCAGAGTTTCCCTTTTTCATCTGGGTCTCAAAGAAACCTGCACTCATACAACGATTAGCTTTCTTAGGTAACTCAGTGGCATATAAAAGAAATGCATCTTACTCCCATCTGTGTCCTCTGTGTCATCCAGTGGAAGGTCCACCTCGGCACTCTGGGCATCTGAAGGGGGCTTCTGTGATGGCATGACTGGATCCTGAATAAAAGATTTCAGATATTCACCTGCATTTCTTTGCAACATGCCCTATCAGATATCCCGTCATGGCTGTGCAGTCCTGGACGAGTGGATGATGGCTCATGTTTACGCTCAGGGCGAGGTCTGTATTTCAGCTCATGGGCAGAAATGTTGCTGCTCTAATGAAGTGTGGGGGTTTCTCCAGAAAAGGGATTTAATCTTATCCAGGAAAAAAGGCAGTGAAGATAGCAGCACAGTCGCGGAGCACATACTCCATTGACTGCATTGATTTTCTGCTCAGGATTTGGGTGATTGGGGTCAAAATTTTGGATCTTTCTGTTTGGCCAGAAGCTTGCATAGCGCTCTAATGGATTGACTACGTGGAGCACACTGGTCTGTGGTCACGCCGTCCTTGTTTTGTATCAGTTAGGATATCACTATATTGCTGGTCTTTGAAGAAAGACTTGTTTGAAAGACTAGCTTGTTGTTTCTCAGCTGTTTCAAAACCATTTTAATTCCTTTTTATGGTAAATGGTAAATGGCCTGTATTTATATAGCGCTTTTACTAGTCCCTGAGGACCCCAAAGCGCTTTACATATCCAGTCATCCACCCAGTCACACACACATTCACACACTGGTGATGGCAAGCTACATTGTAGCCACAGCCACCCTGGGGCGCACTGACAGAGGCGAGGCTGCCGGACACTGGCGCCACCGGGCCCTCTGACCACCACCAGTAGGCAACGGGTGAAGTGTCTTGCCCAAGGACACAACGACCGAGACTGTCCGAGCCGGGGCTCGAACCGGCAACCTTCCGATTACAAGGTGAACTCCCAACTCTTGAGCCACGATCGCCCCGTATATCGCAGTTTATTTATAAACTGCTTCACTGATAAGATAAGACATCACTACTTGATCTTTGAATCTCATGTAAAGCAGCACACACACCAAACACAAGTACATTTTAAAGACATTTGTGACAAACTGTTCTGCTGTGTTTTGTTGTTGCTCCTGTGCAGAACCTGTGTGGTTCCACTTGATGCTGAGGCCTGAAAGGTGCTACTGTGAAGCAAGATTAGCACAGTATGCTGAGCCCAAAGCAAGAGGTTTCAGTTTCACTCACTTTATTTACACTGAGAGCTGACTGACTCAGAATGACTCCGGGTAATGAATTAACCCTGAGAGAGTCAAACTTCAGTTTAACATATAGAGTTTGAGAGCTCTAACATATTAACCTGATACTTAAAACAACTACTTGTTACACTGTTTCCAGCGTTGGTCTGACACTGTGTTCACTCTGATGGGAAAGGAGATTGAATGTTCCCAAATAGTGCAATCTGATTGGTTGGGAGGGACTTTGATGCAGTAGCTGTTCAACAATCCCTGCCATGGCCTCCACCTTAATGTTTGACAACAGCTTGAGAACATAATTAGTCCCATCAGTAACACTGACTAGCTAACTTTTGCTCTACATTATTAGCCTACTGCTAACAAATTAAAGAGATTAAACAACAGGGCCAGTGTAAGAGCTGCTCTCTATCCACCTATGACCAAAGAAGGGTCAATCACTGAGTGCACCTAAGGTTAAAGATTATTCTTTGCATGTCCACAGTTTACACACACCCCTCACTGATATGAGTGTCATGGTAATTCTGGGCTTTTGATGGTTTCTTTGAACGGTTCTTTGTCCAGGGAGGGAAAAAGCTTTCACAATGATCCATGCAGACAACAGGAGCCTCTGTGCAATTTAATGGGCATAATCACATACTCACCATAAGCCTTTGGCAGGTCTGAGGGATGAGTCTGTGACAGCGCTTATGGACCAGCAGTTTGCAGGTGATACACTTGTAGCCCTGACTGCCCAGCCCCCATATCCTGTCACTACAGTGGGCACAGTAGGCTTTCTGTAAGACAAAAACATGCACCCTTTTTAGCAGAACATATATGTCAAAGTCAAACTTTGCCACTACAGGACGGACAATGAGACTCTTCATCGTTTAAATGAGGAGTCTGATTTTCATAGTTAGCCTTTATGGCTGAATAGCACAAACACAGCTGCAAACATCCACGTTTGTAATCAGTATTTATTTTAATACAATTATTATCACGACAGAATAAATACACATCGTTCATTTATAACAGAGAAAATCAAAAGACATTTTCAACAATAGAACTCTGTCTTCATAAACAACAAGAGGGAGACTGTGCTGTCTGCTCGTTCACACTACAAATAAAATGTGACAGCAAACGCGCTCTAGTGTGAACCCTCAAAGCGGCCCGCATGGGCAAAAGATGTCACACACAACGCGCTCTGTTTACACCCAGACCAACAGTATTGTTTGACTGATGGCCCTTAATATAAAGACTTGTTTTGGACTTTACGTTTCCCAATTTTACTTTAAGTTATAAAGTTATTTTGTTATTTACATTTGGCCTAATAATCATCCTTATTGCTGTTTTAGAGAGGAGCAGTGCTTCAAAGGATAGTTGCAGATTTCTGTCAGAATCTGCAGATTATACAGTACAAATAAAATGTTCATGTTTCTCCAACGTTGTCTTCCCAACAGTTTCACCGGATGGCCAGGAAGCGTTCACGATATCTTCTCCAGCGCTGATAATTGCCGTCTGTCTTGTGTCGGTGACGTAAAAGACGGATTTAATGCGACATGACCATTCACACAGCCTCGCTTTCTAAAACATCAGATATGTATCGGATTCAGTACCACATACGAAAGTGACCCAGATTGGATTTGAAAATATCGGATGTGTGCTGTTCACACTGTCATACCATGATCGGATATGGGTCGCATAGGGTCAAAAAAAGTCGAATTTGATGCGCTTTTTCCTGCAGTGTGAACGTAGCCTTAGACATGTCATCACCGCCAACCCAGGAGGGTGATGACATCACACCTTTTTATGGCTGAGGTGTAAAAACTGCAGTTTGTGTTTATTCCTGTTTGTCTAATGTTAATATTTGTTTGATAATCTGAAACATGGAAGTGTGACAACATGTATCTAATACTAATGTTTCAAATGCTGCGTGTGTGAGTGTGTGAGAAAAAGGTGATTAACAATGGAAGAGAGACAGACCATCATAACACGTATAAATGTCGGTCTGTCCTACAGAGAAACTGCAAAGAAAGTCAAGGTGTCAGTGAGTTTAGTTTCCTTCAGCATCCAAAGGCTCAGAAACAAACTGACAGGAAGAGGTCTGTAGACCCAAAGACACGACTCAGAGGACAAGTTTCTGAGAGTTAACAGCTGTGTGATGGGCGGCTCACAGGACAACAGCTTCAAGCAGCTTAATAGTGGTCGTCGTAAGAAAGTCTCAGTTTCAGCTGTGAAGAGAAGACTTTGAGCTGCAGGTTTGACAGGATGAGTTGCAGCAAGAAAGCCAGACGTCAGAATAAGACAAAGAGGCTTGGCTGGGCCGTGAAACACCACCATTGGACTGCTGAAGACTGGAAGAAGGTATTATGGACTGATGGATCAACATTTGAAATCTTGTGTTCATCACACAGGATCTTTGTGGTCGAGTAGGTAAAGGATGGTTCCACAGTGTGTGGTGTCAACCGTCAAACATGGAGGAGGAAGTGTGATGGTCTGGGGCTGTTTGCTGGGGACTTGTACAGAGTGAGAGGCTCCCTGAACCAAAACCACAGCATTATGCAGCACCATGCAGGACCCTCTGGTATGAGCCTAGTTGGTCAAGGCTTCATCCTACAGCAACATAAAGACCCAAAACATAGATCCAAGCTGTGCCAGTACTACCTCAGGAACAAAGAACAAGGTGGTGAGCTTGAAAACACGGAGTGTCCAGCACAGTCTCCAGACTTAAACCCCATCGAGCTGGTTTGAACTGGACAGAAGAGTGAAAGCAAAGCAGCCTACAAGGTCCACGTTTATGGGAACTTCTGCTACAGATATGGGAGAATATTTGATTTCTATTGTAGAAAGAAGCCACGACTGTCTTCAGCTGTTATATCTGCCAAAGAAGGCTACTCTGATGGGTCAAAGGTTAGAATACACTTTGGTCTATAAACTGATTCCATGATTTCTTTTTTAACTCCAATTACTTATTTGTGCTATGCTTTCATTTCAGAGTGCAATGAGACAATAAACTGCATCACTTTCAATAAAAAACTGGAAAATTTGGGGTTTTCTTAAACTTTTGAGCAGTAGTGTGTATTTTTAAGTGGTTGGATATTTTATATATTTACTAATTACCATGATTTTTAAAATGATAATTATAGTATCTTCTTTTTGCTTTCACGAGTTAATGTGAGTTAATGTTTCTATGGTTTGTTCTGGTAGGAGGTGCTTAAGCATGGTGTTGGTCCAATGCTGGACTGCTGGCTAGTCACCATTAGCCATGGAGTTAGCCCCGAGTTTTATTTCAGCCGAGTTCCTGTAGGGTCACAGACACTACTTCATGCTGAAAATATGGATTTGTAATGTTATTAATACGATAGATTTCTAACTGGACTGCACAACCTCAGCCTCACCCTTTATGTACGTGTCTCTAACTCAGACTCGTCCTTCCTCCTCGTGTCCTCGGCCAGGCCAAGGCTTATTGTAAGTTTACTCTGTTACATGACTTGGTGTGGAGTCCTTTCTGTGTAGTTGTACCAAAGCTGCTCGGTGTCTCTGGGCAGGCTGTCACCAAACCGTCTCCCTGGGAAGTGAACACTTGAGATGCAGAGTGTGTGCTCGGCTGTACTGAGATCATTGTAAAGAACAAAGTCCCAGTCAGTACTCTATTACCATGGAAATGCTTCAGCAAAGACTTCAAGTCCTTTTCCTCGAACACTAAACAGAGTTAAAGTGCAAACTTTCACCCACACCCAGCCTGACAGCGATGTAAATCTAAGCTTCTGGTTCTTTTTAGGATTTTTTTGGATGATACAAACACCAACATGAGAATAATCACAGGTACAGATGCACCTGTACGCTGACTGGATATCAGCCCTTGACTGACATCAGCATAAAAATACCAAAAAAACTGACCCATATTTACACTGGTTAAATGATTAAATATTACATGGCCATGATGAGTGTACGTACACGTCTGTACATGATAATACACGCAGTCTCCTTGAGACAGAACAGTGAAACACTGTAAAACTGACTAAAGTTGCTCTAGTTTCTCTGGTGCATCAGAACGGCTCACCCCAAACGCTGTCCCTGACTTAGCTGGATCTCACTGCTCTGCGCTGCTGCAGAGCACATACATGTGGCTGTACGGGGAACCCTGCAGTGTCAGGCTCCAGGACATTAGAGGACAGTGAGTGGTGTATTAGTGCACACCACTCTTCTCCAACATACTGACTCTGCAAACCACACCTTGGCCTCTGCCACTGTTAATGTGATGATCAGCAATGTTTATGATGACTCGTGTGTATTCTTGTCATCTACGTGGCAGCATTTGGTGTTTCCAAGACTCAGAGAGGTCACCAGCTTTTAAGAACATGTAATAAACCAGTCAGAATAAGCTGGGATAGAAACCAGCACAGGGGAGAAGCATCTCTCAGAGCTGTGCTTGTCACATGGAGGTCCAAAGTCCTGCAGCTGCCTGCAGCTTCAGATTAAGGAGCAGAAGGCGCTTTATCGATTGATCCCAGCAGGCAGTGGTACAGATCGTGCGAGTGCCCGCACACTGACGGGCCTAATATTGCTGAGAAATGATGTGCTGTCTGCTTTGCTTTTAAGAAAACTCATCAGAGCAAAATAACTGATAACACCTGCACAGAATCAGGCCGTTACAACAGCAAAGCATCATTTACAGAATATAATGTGCCCCAGAAACCACCATCCTTACTACTGTACTGAACTCCAGCATGGTACAGTTACAGGATGCCACGTGTGCAAACAGTCCAGTCAGAAAGTTTCCTCACTACTAAACACTCCAAAACTGTTAGAGGTATTATAACAAAGAGGAAGTGATTGGGAATGACAGCAACTCAGCGACAGTGATATGGCACGTAAAACCACAGAGTGGGGTCCAAGGATGCAGAGGTCGTGACCTTCATATTAGCTGAAGAACAGCTTCATGGCTGAGCAGCTCCATCCAAGCCTTACACCACCGAGCTCAAAGCAAAGCCTCACATGCATTTCCGCTGGCAGAAGCACAGAGTAACAAATGGGAACTGGTCTGATTCTTACAAAACACTTTTCTACTCTCCCAGAGAGCTCAAAGCACCTCAATACAACATGCTACATTCACCCATCCACTTCCTTCTATGGCTTTAAGTGCTTACTAACCCAAGGGAGACAGGACTCGAACCCCCAACCTCCGATCACTGTATGACCTGCTCTACCTCCTGAGCTACTTCTCCATCTGGCAATTCGATGGGTGAATATGAGTTTGACGGTTGCCATGAGAACGGTGCTGATCTGACTACATGTGCCAGGTTTTAGGTTTGGTGTAGGAGGTATTTTCGTGTGGGGTTGTGTGTCAGCAGTTTCCTTTAAAGAAATGCTTCAGCATACCAAGACATCTGGGACGACTTCATGTTTCCAATTTCGTGGGAACAGTTTGGGGATGGCCTCTAAGACTGCACACCAGTGCACAAAGCAGCTCCATAAAGACATGACTGAGCTGACTGGCCTGCACAGAGTCGTGACCTCAACCCAAGATCTCATCCACCTTTGGGATGAATCAGAGCAGCGACTGCGAGACACTCGTGTGTGCTGTGTCTGACCGCACAGATTCTGGAAGAACACTCAAAAATCCCATAAACACTCCAAAAGCTTCAACATTCCCAGACGAGATGAAACTGTTATAGCTGCCAAGGTTGGGCCACCATCATATATGAAACCCTATGGATTAACAATGGGGTGTGACTCAAGTTCATATGCATGTGAAGGCAGATGAGTGAATACATGTGGCAAACCTGTGTCTGCCTGAAAATGGCTTTGTTTTAAGCCCAGTGCCCAACACCTGCAGGTCCTGTATATGGATGCTGTTCACTGAGGATACAAAGGTCAACCATGAACAACTCTCTGTCCCACTCCTCATTACGCCCAGTGTAACTGACGTCACTGTGGGAAAAAGACCAGGCTAGAAAGCTAAAGATACAATATAATATACTTCATCTGATTCGGTTTACACATCTGTAACCAGCAGTCACAAACATGCTCCTCTCACGTTTGAGCTAGCATGTTTTGTGTTTGCTTGTGTGGATTTTGTTCCATGAGAGGACGCTGTCAGTCATCCTCCAACGCCGTCCTCATCACATGGGAAACAGGAGCTAAAGACAGCCCACGATGTCAGAGGGGAGAGAGCCAGAGAGCAGCTTTGCCTCTGAAAACATCAGACGGAGAGGGAGGGACGCAGATGTAAAGAGAGAGAGTGAGAGAAAGGAGGAGAAATTTGGCCTACTTCTCCTCAGCTCTTATTTATATGCTGAGGACAACACAGTAACCAACCAGAATCCTGGGAGCTGGCATAGCAACAGTCACACAAGTCCCAGTCTGAGAGCCAGCTGTTTAACAATTCAGGCGCCTGCTGTTATGAATTCATGAAGGAAACAGCAGGAACATCTCCTGACTTGATGTACATTTCCTAATGTGCCCCAATCTATAAATCTAAATATCTATACACAACACTCCTTACATGCCACAGCTGCACAGTCTTTGTATGCTAAATTAGTTAAATGCCTGATTAATATGCACCACAAAGCCCATGAAGGTTCAGTAAAACTAGGAATGTGAAGCTGTGTGTCTCACTGCCTCGTGTGTTCAGCCTTTGGAAGCCATGACAAGCCGAGCTCACAGAACAGCTCAGGCTGATGCTTTCAATATGCTGTCCAATCAAACTGATTTACCACATGTGGAAAAGACTTGAGTGGTGACAAGCAGTGGGCAGCTGGTGAATACATGTGTGCAGCGTAATGTTTGGCTTCTAATAAAGGTTTAATCGTGTCACCGTGGCAGGATGGGTATTACCTGTAAGAGCTGTGGAGTCACTGAAAGCATTTTAGATTAAAGCTGTGATAGAAGTAAACGTGACTTGGTGTAGTGTGGGTTCTGTATGCTCCCATCTTCACAGCTGTGTGGGTTCTCTGGGGGTACACCAGCTTCCTCTCACAGTGAAAGACACACATGTCAGGTTAACTGGTCATTGTGACACTGGCTGTAGTGAAGAATGGGAGCACGGCTGCTGCTCGCCTACCTAAGGTGGAACCACCTCTGGTCCAGAGATGGGGGGAATGGATCGAGAGATTTGTGCCAGGAATCTGATGAAACCACCTGTACACTATCCCACCCACCTGATTGTGCCTCTCAGTCTACATCCTACCAGCTTTTATCTTACATCCTGGAATTCTGTCCTGGATGGTCTCTGGAAGACCTCTGCACCATATCCCCACTATCACCACCATGGAAACCAGTGAGCTTTTATACACCACTGCCAGAGTAATGCCAGAAGCACTTGAGTATAAGATAAAGCTAGAAATGCAGGCAGATGACGCCCCCTGTGGAGAAAAGACCGCTGTCAGGCTGTTAGCAGCTGAGTGTTCAGCTGTGGTGAACACTGGGCTATCTTGGAGAAAGTTCAGCAGGATTACGACAGGAAACGACCGTGGATGGAATATTTCCTCCCACGTCACTCTGCTATGGTGGTAGATGTGAGGGGTTTAGGGGAGTGTTCCACATCTGCTTTTCATTCTATGCAGCCAGGCAGGAGACCTGTCTCTGCTCATCCTCTCCTAAACCAGTGGTAGTTGTGCAGTGTCAAATTCATTTACAGTTCTTAGAGTTTGTTTTGTTTTGAGTTTGTTTGTTCCGTCTCTGTGGTGAGTCTGGGTCCCAGGGTTTAGATCCCGTCGTACTGTTTCTCCTTCCCTGTGTCAGCACGCTGTGTTCCTCATCTGTTGTTCCTAGTCTGTTACCTACGGGGTTTCCTCAGTGTATTCCTGGAATTCCCAGTGTTTCCCTTGGATGTTGAACTTTGTTTTGCCACTGTTTTGGATATAAAGGTTCTGCCAAGTTTGCCTCACAAATTTACACTTGGGCCCATTTTTTGGTAAATGGTAAAGGGACCGGGTCTTACACAGCGCTTTTCTACTCTGAGCACTCAAAGCACTTTATACAACTTGTTCATTCACCCAATCACATCCATTCACACAAGCACTTGTCTGGGTTTTCAGTGCTACCTAACTAACATTCATACACGTTCACACTCCGATACTCAGACACACTCGGTATAGTATCTTGCCAAAGGATATTTGGCATGCAGACTGGAGCAGACTGGGATCAAACCCGCTCTACTACCTGAGCTACAGCCACCCCGTGCTTTCATGAGGTGCTTTCACACCTTCATGAAAGCACCGCCAAATTAATTCAATAAATATCCTGTTGCGTGGAGATCAG
The DNA here is from genome assembly GCF_000239375.1 of Pundamilia nyererei. Taxonomy (NCBI): domain Eukaryota; kingdom Metazoa; phylum Chordata; class Actinopteri; order Cichliformes; family Cichlidae; genus Pundamilia; species Pundamilia nyererei. Next base: position 225,074 of record NW_005187752.1, on the reverse strand, counting down.
GGGCAGTACCTGTGGACTGGCAGACCGGGGTGGTGGTCCCCATCTTTAAGAAGGGGGACCGGAGAGTGTGTTCCAACTACAGGGGGATCACACTCCTCAGCCTCCCTGGGAAAGTCTATGCCAGGGTGCTGGAAAGGAGAGTTCGTCCGCTAGTTGAACCTCGGATACAGGAGGAACAATGCGGTTTTCGTCCTGTCGCGGAACACTGGACCAGCTCTTTATCCTCTCGAGGATACTTGAGGGTGCATGGGAGTTTGCCCAACCAGTCTACATGTGTTTTGTGGACTTGGAGAAGGCATTCGACCGTGTCCCTCGGGGTGTCCTGTGGGAGGTGTTGCGGGAGTATGGGGTGTCTGGCCCATTGCTACGGGCCATTCGATCCCTATACAACCGTTGCAAGAGCTTGGTTCGCATTGCCGGGAATAAGTCGGACTCGTTCCCGGTGGGTGATGGGCTCCGCCAGGGCTGCCCTTTGTCTCCGGTTCTGTTCATAATTTTTATGGACAGGATTTCTAGGCGCAGCCAAGTGGCGGAGGGCTTTCGCTTTGGTGGCCTCAGAATCTCTGATTTTTGTAGATGATGTGGTTCTGTTGGCTTCATCGGGTGGGGGCCTCCAGCTCGCACTGGAACGGTTCGCAGCAGAGTGTGAAGCAGCGGGAATGAGGATCAGCACCTCCAAATCTGAGGCCATGGTTCTCAGCCGGAAAAGGGTGGAGTGCCCACTCCGGGTCAGGGATGAGTTCCTGCCCCAAGTGGAGGAGTTCAAGTATCTCGGGGTCTTGTTCGCGAGTGATGGGAGAAGGGAGCCGGAGATCGACAGACGGATTGGGGCTGCAGCTGCAGTAATGCGGACGCTGTACCGGTCCGTCGTGGTGAAGAGGGAGCTGAGTGTAAAAGCGAAGCTCTCAATTTACCGGTCGATCTACGTCCCTACCCTCACCTATGGCCACGAGCTGTGGGTAGTGACCGAAAGAACGAGATCGCGGGTACAAGCGGCAGAAATGAGCTTCCTCCGAAGGGTGGCTGGCCTCTCCCTTAGAGATAGGGTGAGAAGTTCGGCCATCCGGGAGGGGCTCAAAGTAGAGCAGCTGCTGCTCCACATCGAAAGGAGCCAGCTGAGGTGGTTCGGGCATCTGACAAGGATGCCCCCTGGGCGCCTCCTGGGTGAGGTGTTCCAGGCATGTCCCATCGGGAGGAGGCCCCGGGGCAGACCCAGGACATGCTGGAGAGATTATATCTCTCGGCTGGCCTGGGAACGCCTTGGTATTCCCCCGGATAAGCTGGAGGAGGTGGCTGGGGAGAGGGAGGTCTGGGCCTCTTTGGTTAGGCTGCTGCGCCCGCGACCCGGCCTCGGATAAAGTGGATGAAGATGGACGGATGGATGGATGGAAATATCCTGTCTAAATATAAAATCTAAATCGTGGATATTCACTTTTAAAAAAGATGGGTTGTTCTTGTTCTATATTATACCTAACTATCAGAGCTGCTCAGTGAGTGGGTCATCAGAGGTGTGCAGGCATCTGCACATAGGCAGTAAGGGCTGGGTGCATCTCCCCGCCTCCTCAGCAGTTCCTATTAGGGTAAGATGCATTAGTCCCGGAGACTCTGGGCAACTGGTCCTGTTAAAGCTTCTGTACACTGTGTAGCAAGTCCTACACCTTTATGTCATTCTTAGGACCTCAGTGCAAATATTAAAGGTCCTGAATGGGAACATAATCAACATAATCAAGGCAGGGATTACACTTTCTCCTACATATTTGGTATTTTAAGATGAAAACTGGTCTTATTTGTATAGGCAGCAGTGAAACTGTACACGACAGCAGCATGAAGCGAACAGCAGCTCTCTCACTGTGATGATAGTTGTTGTATGTCACTATAGTGTATACCTGCATACAGTTTATTTCTTCATTGAATAAGGCAGAGTGCATCAGTAATACTAACCCCGAGAGCCATAGTGCTGAGCCAGCACGCTGCCTGCACTCAGCTTATCCACTTTCTGGTCCGCACATTAAGACCATCTCACTCCAAGCTGGATTACAAACCAGGAAAACAAGCACACAGCTCTGTCTGTGAAACTGTGTGCACTGATTGGAGGGTGTTTACATTTCCATGATCATGGGCATATTGTCCTGACACAGGAACACCAAATATCATCCTCTGAACCACAGGGCTGGCCTCATTCATCATCATGTTCGCTGAGGCAACATCAAATGGAAAACTATCCCACACAGAGACACCCACTTGTTTCCAGGTCTGAGCTGAGATGAGGGAACCAGCCACAACGAGGACACCGTGAATTATGCACCAGTGTTCAAACAGCTTAGCTGTGAGGTTACTGGGTTACCTGTCATCGTTTAAATGCAGGATGTTTATGACACAAACATACCAGTGTAACACACTAAATTATGATATTTATAAATAATTACCACAAAGTAACAGTTTCCCCAACTAAACCTTTTATTTTCACAGTAATAGACAGTCCAGGTCAGAGCCTATATTCACCCTCCTGACACATCGCTCAGCAGCATCTTGCACTAACACCACTAACTTCAGTAGTTAGCGGTCCTTACTGTGTCTGCTTCAGCTAGGTGCTGTCATTCAGGTGTGTACGTCACACCCTGTAACGCTCAGGGTTAAACACACCTGAACACAGCCTGACCCGTCTGGACGCTCTTTGGACACATGAGGCCAAAAATACAGCAGCACAAACACCAGTGTCAGTATTTGGTGACCAAAACAATCTAATATACTTCTTTCAGATAAGGCAAAGCTGCTAACGGATGCTCTACCAGCTGCAACTACACACACACATCTGTCGCCTCTTACTTGCTTCATATGTTGCAAGTCCAGGCTGGCACAGTGCAGATGTTCATACGCACGGCTACAGCAACGGTTAACATTATATATCTCCAGTGGCTCGAATGACCCTGAGCGAGCCAGAGTGCAGCCGTTACCCCGTGTTCTCCTCAGGTGCCAGTGAGCATTAGTAAGACCTGAGGACACTCACCCTGTTAAAGCGTTTGGCCTGGAAGAGATGTCCGTTCACTCGGTAGAGCTTCCTCCATCTTCTGGCCCCCCGTCGGTAGATTGATTCTAGGAGAGAGAGGAAACGGTTGTAGAGCTGTAGCATGATGAGGGACTAATTGAGAGAGGGATGGAGGGGGAGCTAAGATAAAAGAAAAAAGTGATACAATCAGGTAAAAAGTGAGGTAAAGGTCCAGGTTTCATGCACAACATCAGAGTTTGAGCGAGGGAGGAACATCAGCATCGGGTTTCTCTACAGCAGTAAAAGCTCACACTGCTCTGCCTTCTCCACTCCCTCCCTCACCACTCTTCAATCTCCTCCCTTCATGTTTCTCCCTCAGCACCTCCATCACTGCTTGTTTTACCCGATGAATAAACTCATCAGTACCTTATAATTCCTTTTATTCAGACGACACTGTGACGGTGGAGCTATTTATAAGAGGACCGTGCAGTCAGCTAAAAATAAACTGCTGCTTCATTTAGATGTGTGAGAGCTGCTGCTGTTGGAAACAATATTTAACATTATTACAAAGGCTTTCCTGGGCTCATCAATAGTGTGACCGTCTGAAACAATCCTATCAGACACACTGTCATTAATATTATCAGGCTCATTGAATGGAATGAAGAAGCACTATAAAGACTTCTGTTTGTGTTTATTCTCTGCAGGATTATTTCATCACATTGCTGTCATGTGTGCTTCCATCCTCACACAATGCTGCTTTGTCAGATGTTGCCTCACCTGCTACACACAAAGGTGTTGATGGCTTAATACAGAGAAACTCTTCTGGTATCCAAACTGGAGAACAACAACAACAACAACAACAACAAGTCCTCACATTTGTAATCAAACCGACCTGCTAACATTTCCAACATAATGCATGAAGCTGAGTCGTGTGGGCAGTTTTCTTATAACATCAACAATACTAAATCCTCTAAACTATGAAAGAATAAAAAAGAAACGTTACAACCAGTTATAAAAGCCCTGTTTATCAGTGCGGTCTCCTACAACCCGAATCCTCTCTGATACACTCACTCAAACCAACACTGTTGATACTAGGGATGGGTATCGTTTAGGTTTTATCTGATACCGGTGCCAAATCGGTACTTTTGAAACTGTGCCGGTGCTCAAACGGTGCTCAAACCGGTGCTTAAAGACTGGAGAACACAAAATTGGTCCAAAAACCTCTCATGTTCAGCTGGTTTTTTGTAAAAAGATAACAATGTTAGCCTTTTCTGCAGCTATGTGGCATATATGGTATCACTCTTGGCTGGAAGCAGTGCTTAAACAATGGAAAAAACACAAACTTTGTCCAAAACCTCTCATGTTTAGCTGTTTCCCTCTTTTTCTTTGGTCATTTTAGCCTTTTTGGCCAGGGTGAAGGGAGTATCTGCCATCAAACAAGAAGACAGCCGCATGTAGCTATGATGATGTTTGCTAGTTCACCTTACATGCATTAATGTAATAACGTGGTTAGCCTACTCAACGTAAATTACACACGAACAACATTAAGCTACTCACGCAGAGAAGAACGGCTGCTGCTGCCATCAAATACGGCGCATTTCTCAGCTTTTAAAAAAAACTCTATGCGTCGCCAGGTGTTTCATCGGATTCGAGGTGTTACTTCCTTTGACAGTATCACAGTATCAGCTTAAAGCACTTGTTGCTGCTGAGTTTGCATATTTTGCTGTGAAGTACAGCCAGACTTTTGACCGCTTTGCCTTGGGCATTTTTAATCTGTAGCTCTGCATAAAAGAACGTACGTACCTGGCCCCGCCTACTATCCTCGGAAACGTAAAATGATTGGCTAGAAGTGTATCACAGCTCAGGAAAAAAAAGCACCGAAATAAAGCACCGAAATGTGCGCTGCTTTTCGGTCTGGTTACTACCGTTTATGTCAGAACGGACACCGGTACCCATCCCTAGTTGATACTGTATGAAAGGACTCCAACCCCCAAACATGAAACCGTATTATTGGCCACCACAGACTGCTACTATACCAGCCACCGCAGTGAGAGGGGTTATATGCATATAGCAGCTATGGGTGAGAAGCACCGAGTAGCTCACTGCAATAACAGTAATAATAGAAGACAGCTACAGCACAGTGGGAACAACAGTACGGAGCCAGCCCTGGGAAAACAGAGCAGAAGTGGACTGGTTAATGCACAGTCACCAATGACAGACGGACCTGCTGAGCTGAGGATGAAGATTGTGGTGAGACTCAGGTAAGACCCCAACAAAGAGCACAAAGTCCTCGTGCAGATACTTGCATATGCTGCCTCACAGATCACTCCTAGTACCAGGTGTCCATGAGTGTGGCTCTAGAAGCTGCCAAACACAGGCTCACAGCTCCGGCCAAGAGAATAAATCACCTGTTCTCCAAAGACCCATCCAGGCTGCACCATCATCCAACAAGGGAATAATAGCAGAGTCACCCAGAGCCAAAACTGTAAAAAAGTCACCATCAAGTCCTCACACTGACTTCCAAACTGGTGACATCATCGGGATTTAAGCCTTTAGACAGAAGACGACACCGTTTCCACGGACTGCTACACCACTCAACACGCTGTAGTCATTTTTACTATGGCTGAGTTCACCATGAGTGTCATTAACTCATCAAAATGTATGCTGACAGTTAGCATTACACCAGTGAATATTACCTGTGACCAGTTCATTAAAACAAAAGCAGAAATAAGCATGATGACATCTTACACACACACACACAACGCTGATCTGTCCCTGTCAGGTCAGATACCTTCTCACTGAAAAGAACAATACTACTTTTCATTTCATTAAACTCAATCTTCATAAGACTTCATAGAGATGTTACTAAAGAGCATAGTGCTGAGCAGCAGCATGTTACACAGCCTCAGGCACAGCCTGTGTGTGTCGCCTCCTGCAGTTTACTCCAACAACCCAACACAACCACCTCACCACAGTATGAGCCACAGCCATGTGGCATCACCATCTCCCCTCTCACTAATTATTCATTAGCTGCTCTCCCAGTGTACCCCCCCCCCTCCCCATCTGTACTAGGTTTCCAGTCTAGTTAGTTTCTCCAGTGATGGGCGTGGCCTAATAACGTCCTCCACTCACACATCTTTTGCCTCTGTTGCCATGGTAACCCATGCTCATGTTGTCATGAGGATGTCAGAACCTGACAGTAAGGGTGCAAACAGACGATAAATCTTCTGAAAGCAGACCTCACCGTGGTGCTGAATCTGATTTCTACTCTGCGTCGTGTACACGTCTGTGCATTCTCATGTTCAGCATCACTGTGTGTAATATATAAAACAGTATTTGTGTGTTCATCAGGCTAAGGTCCTCTACCACAGGCCAGGCAGTGTGAGGGATCTGTGCAGCTGCTCCAGTTGTTCCTTCAGTCCCTGTTACTCCTCAGATTTTCGGTGTAGATGTTAGCGAGGTGGATCAGTGAGTCCTCCACAGGAGGCCACTCCACTCCTGAATCGATATCCTTATCCACTCTTAGTGCTGAGCTGACGTAGGGGCTGACACCTCTGCAGAGCAGCAGCTGGGACAGTGCATCACCTCCATATACTGCATGCTTGTGCTGTTGCCTTGGAGCTGGCCTCCACGGTGCGTGCATGCTGTGCACATAGATAAAATGGGCACGCTGTGGTCACCATGGATGGTCGAGGTCAGCCACACAGAATTCTAATGTTTACTTTGAATTTCTGCAGGTCGTCCATGTTTACAGGCTTAAAGCTATGTGACTGGCTGATTAATGAGCAGCTGGTGTAGCTAACTTGCTTGCACGTCACTTTAAAGCGTGCAGTGTGGTGCGAGCCTCATCCAAGCCAAAAATGAAGCGCTCGTTTCTATTTGCACATGAGAACCATAGAAACAAGGACTGAAATGCACCAAAGCATGACCAGCTTACTGGGCATTAAAGGCAAAACTGAAGTCACAGAGACCTCGTGTCACTAAAGTAGCCCTGCTGTAGAGTGACTCTGCTATGTTTAATGCACAAACAACAAGAAGCTGTGGCTGCTTTGGGTCTGTGTGAAGCCAGGCTGTGGAGATCTGAAGCACAAACAGGCCTCGCTCTTTACAGTTTTGTCTGTGAACTCCCTTAAATCTTCTTAAGCCCTCCAAAGAAAAAGAGAACCACTGCAGTGTGTTTCCATAGTTACCCACTATTTTCTTCTTACTGGTGGGTGAGGGAGATGGGGATGAGACACCACATGCTAATGTGGGGAGACGTGTGAGGAAACCTATGTGTGATTTAACACACAGCACATGCCCACACAATGCTAAATACAGTATGATTAAATCATTAAGTGCAAAGTGGTAAATTGCAGCAATTAGCTCAGTGTGTTGATAAAACCATGAGACAGAAGGAGCTTCAACACACGAGTTTCCTCCTTTGTGCCATACAGACTTGTCTGGGGGAACCTTCATAATCAGAGCATTAATAATAAATCAGTAGAAAGACTGATGGTTACAGGCTGCTGCAAACACTGCTCTGGTGTCTGTGCACCACAGCTGCACTGTGGGGGAATGTTTTATCCACTCAGATCCTGTGTGGGCCTGTGTCTCTGACACGTGTCCCCTCTGACATGGCCAGGATCATTAGGACACACTCTCAGTTTCAGTGTTTTCATTCTCAGTGCACTGTATTTGATTACTGTGTTAACAGAGTGGCTCTACCACTCGAACTAATACATCACAATCGATCAATATTCAATGGCTGTGAATATGTAAACGGCTTCTTTAAAGGCACTGGCCCCAAAAGAGATGCTTTAAAGAATACACCTGCGTGTAAGCATGTGAAGGCCACCTGTGGAACCAGGTCCTGGTGTGGATTCAGGAGACAGATTAGACTGAAAGCTGTGTGATAAAGCTTATAGTTGGGCTGGATCAGGTGATCCTGAACAACCCCCTACTTATGGTGCAATATGCTTGGGCTGCTGAGGGGCTTCCCATGATACACTGAGCATTTCCTCTTTGCTCCTTTGATTTTATAAATCGGTTAAAGTGTGGCCGTCTCTCCTACAGTTTGTCCCGTCTCTACCCCGACCCTCTGTCCTGAGCCTGCTTCTGCCGCAGGTTTCTTCCTCTTACACGGTAGTTTTTCCTTCCCACTGTCAACAACTGCTTGCTAATGATTTGCTTTCTAATACTGCAGGGTCTTTACCTTACAATATAAAGTGGCTTGAGGCAAGAACTGAGTTGAATGTAGAATGACAGCCTGACTCGACTCCTAGCCTCGGACACAGCAGGAGCACATCTCAGTCAGCCAGTGAAAAGATCATGTGCTTGGTAAAGTAAGAGTATTGTTGAAGGAACTAGTAGATGCATAGTGCTGGAGAACGAGGGTAATGTTAACCTGAGAGTTAGCATGATGCCCCTGTCAGCATCGTGATATTGTGCAGTTTTAACTCAAACGTTGGTGTTAACCACAAGATATGGTAAATAGACCAATGGGATTCCCCGGTCTCATCCATGTTCTTTTAGGTGTTAAAATTCAGATGAGCAGCTGTGAAACACAAACAGTCGACTGTGGTTAGAGCTCCATGCCTCCCATTAAAGAACCATCACAGGACCTCTCACAGCCCAAATGTGCTGTAAACTCTGCTACACTTCACTTGCACTGACTGGCAAAGCTTCAAAGAGCTGACCTAGTACAGCATACCCCTGAGGAGAACAAGTGTTGCATTGTCCCAGATTTCTGCCAAGGTGATAGTAAGAATGGCCCAAAGTGAATGAGCAAAGCAGAGCAGGCGAATCAAACGATACCATACCTCCAGATGCAAAGGCCAAAGCACACAGTCCCGCCATCTTGTCCACTGGAGGGATGAAGACGAGCAGACAGCCTATCGGAGATATACTGTGACTTACGCAGCGAGCTGTGGAGCAGGAGAGCAGGGTGGTACTACCAAATCTCTCCAGAACAGGACATTTACAAGGGTTTGACTCACTTCCAGACATTGTTCCTCTCACTAACAGGAAAGTAGCAGCATATACGTTACCAACAACACCCACCCCTCCCCTCAGACTCGCGCAGAAAAAAGGAAACAGCGAGCTTTAAGAGTCAAACTGATTGTTTTCACTGACTCTTAAAGGAATTAGCAGCAGCGTTCATCAGCGACACAGCGAGCACGTTCTCAGGAAATACAGACCAACTGGGCCAAGTTACTCTCTGCTGCCAGTTTTTAAGGCTGTTACATAAAGCGAGGCTATTATTGGCTCCCAAAGAAGCTGAAGCAGATCAATAAAACAGCCCCGAGGTGTTTTTGACACCGTTAGACCGTCTGTGATAACATAACAGACTTACTGTGCTGGAAGAGAAGGAGACAAAACTACACAACAAAGTCCCATAAAATCTTCATTATTATTATCATTATTATTATGGGATTATTATGGACAACTTTATACGAACTTTCTACGGAATCAAATGAACTGTGACAATATGAACTGTTTATGTATTATTTATGTATGAGCAGTTTTTATTCAGGAGCCACCTTTGAATCTTATCCTGAGATAGTCACAGATGCAGGGCGTGTCCTCAGGCTTGTTTGCTGCACCCTCTGCTGTTAAAGCAAACACTCGCCAACATGCTGCCTTAGAAATCTGTGAAAAGTTCTTGTTTCATAAAAGAATATGTGAGCATGGTGTGATTGGGAACTTCAGCCTATGAAACAAATTTAAGCATGTATGAACTTATAAATGCTCATCGTAGTCAACAACACAGATCGTTTCCAGCGGTACCTTCAAAGTGTCTGTTTTAAAGTCGGATGCTCAGTCTGTCGTGCTCAGTGATGCATCTCAGCCGTAACATCTGAATAAATGACTTTCAGCAGGAACACAGCGTGTAGAGCGTGTACGGGAACTTAACTAAAGCCATCAAGTCAAAAAGCTGAAATACAGACACAGCCTTACTCCTGGTCCCAACTGAGGATAGGGAGACACTGTGGGTTTGACACTGGTTGTACTGGGAACGAGGCTGTCAGAAAGACTCCCATACTCGCAGCAAAACAACACAGGGGAGGCGTTCAATTAAAAATACTTCCTGTTATTCTCTCTAACTGATATAATGAGATGGATCTCGTTCTTGTGTCTTTGCGCTGAAACCAAATGAAGTGTTCAACAATTCCACTAATTCCAGGATTAAAACGCTGAAACATCCAAACAAGCCATTTCCTTTAATGACATCATCATCGCTGGCACCTTCGCTCTGCACACGCTTCAGATGACCCGATGTGCTCCACGCTCACCTTACCTTTGACTCGAATGTAGAACAGCAGCAGGAGCAGCATCCCTCCAGCTGAATGTTCCGGCTCCTTCATACTGGGAATCTCATGGTGCTCTCCTCCTGCTGCTTCCCTCACGCTGCCTTTCTCCTCCTACTCCTGCTCTCAGCGAACAGCCCCGCGTTCTCCTCCTCTGTTCCCTCCACAGTCCCCTGTGGCTGCTCCTCTTCAGCCTCCTGTCACCTCAAATGAAGCTCCGTGCCATACAAACACCATTTTTCCTATTCCTTCTTGCCGTTGAGCATCAAATGTTTCTCACTGAGAAAGGATCACATCACATGACAGGCTTTTCACCGTCTGCACCCACGCTGCAGTTACAGCTGGCTGCCCACAAGATGGCAGAGCAAGCTCTGACTCCAGCAGCACCACCCTGCTCTGCAGGCAACACGTTTTACCCTAAATATAAAGCTCACCTCTATTTTTAGTGACTGTGCCTATTGCAGCACATCCTGCATGACACTTCCAGCCCTGATTCTGGACACGGCCTGAAGAGCGTATGTGACAATGTTATTTTACTCCATCATAAAAAAGGACTGTGAGATCAAAACTGTGCTGGACAAAGATAATTATTCAGTTATTTAAAGCACAACGATCATTATATGAAGGTCAGCCAACAGTAATGTTTGTTTCTTTGGACATACGTTGGGTCAGTTCAGCTCTAATGCTTCGTGTTGTTGGTTTGCATCACTGTGTGGACCCCAAACAACTTTTAACTATTATTCTACTGAGACACAGAAGCAGCAGCGCTGCTCACAGAGACCATGAGACCCTTTTCTGTTTAATGCCACACGTTCAAATTCAAGGCTTCTGGTGAAGGTTGAGGCAACAAAATGAGTTACAATAAATAATCTACTTGGTGGCCACATGAAAAATAAATACATGAACAACTTCTCAGAGACGAGAGTAAAAACATTACCAATAGCTAACACCATCCTGCTGCTATATGTGTGTGAATGCCCTGAGCGCTGAGGCCAGCCTATCAGCTCAGCCCTGTTAGTTTTCTGCTCTGGGCCAGTGCAAAAACATTTTTATCAAACACAATGAGACAAAAACAAAGACGCTGTCGTCAGATTCCTCAGCTGGGCTTGAGACACGAGAACGATCACTTCCACCTGTAGCATGAAGACAACATACGTGTGTATGCTGATCCAACAGGAAAATAGTGTTCAGAAAGCAACTGTGATGTATCAGGATGTGAGCAATAAACAGAAAACATCTGTGATTTGGCTTCAACACCGTTTATCAGGTAACAGCCTCTCTGTGACTGAACTAAGTCTCTGTTTGAGTCTCTGTGTTTCACATGTGAGCACGATCAAGTCCACCATAAGAACACGCTTGCCTGCCCGTGTTGCAACACCAGGGGAGGCTGAGCAAACATTTTTTGCATTCCTTCACAGTGACGGAGAAAGGTTATACACAGTGTTAGAAAAGTAGCACTGCAGAAGCGGTCAGTGCAATGCTTCCACTCTGAACGAAGACGAGCTGCACAAGAGGCGCTCTGCTGGGATGGGACAGGCTAACATCACCCAGCTTTTGTTCACATGACTTAATACAATCACTGTCACACAGCTTTATTTATTTCACACTGATGAGAAACAGGATTGTAAAGTAACTTTTAATTTTGGACACCCTGTCAAAGCTAATGAAGCTAATGAAGTTCTTGATTTGAAGGCTCGACTAAAGTTATGGTAAAATCAAAAAGTACACCCTCTTTAAATCCTCGGGTTTTACATATAATGAAACAAAATCATCTAGCAGATAGCTATAAGCTCAAATGGACTACTGCTATAATATCATAACGCCATGCTGCACTAAGTCAAAATGCAGAAGAAGAAAGCACAGCTGTGTTCCACAGCTTTAGGAGCAGCGAGCTGCTGCTAATCAAATGACTTAACTAATCATCAACGAGCATTACAGCCACCATACGATACAATATTACAGTTTGTGGCTTCTTTGTAAGGGTTGCCAGGGGAACGCCTCTGTTCAGTACAGAGAACATGCAGCACAGGTTAGTGTTGCAAAGTGGCAACCCCACAAACAGCACCAACACATCAAACCAGCTATCAAGCACGGCGCTGATGATTTGGGCTTGAATGCAACCACAGGATCTGATCATGAACTCGTCTGTACAACAAAGCATTGTAGAGTCAGATGTGAGGCAATGCAACAGGACACTGATCCAAGCACACCAAGAGTAGTAGTAGAAGAGGGGGTAGTAGAGGGGGGCTAAAACTGATGAAGTCATTAAAAACCATAGGACACTGAATGACTGTTTTACTGTTTGAATGACTGGTGATTTTGAATTTTACAAAGACTCAGTCTGTTTGGACACATATTCATACAAACCTCCATTTGTCTTATACGTAGTCTATACAGTGGTTGAGCTTATTAGATTGCTTATTATTAGGCTGCTGAAACCTCGTAATGTTAAGCGCTGGAACACACGCTGCACATACACAACAATGTACCAGACTACACAAATCTTTGGTCAAATGCTCCTTTGTGTGTGCTTCTTCTGGACCAGATCAGGTGCTGGATGCTGAGTTCAGAACTTCTACAACAACAGAGCAAAGCAAAGTGACCTGATCAGGCATGTGGTGCAATGAACAGAGAAATTAAACATAAATGTGAGTAAAACAGTGATGCAGTGAAGAAAGAGACACTGCAGGGTAGATAATGGGGAAACCCAGAGTGAAGCTTTGGAAACCAGCTTGCTTAGCAGAGCAGCTTAGCCTAGCTCTCTTTGGCCAACGCTAGCTTCAGCAACACTATTGTTGTACAGCTTGTTTGTGCCAGCTGAAGGGGTTGCCCAGTGGGCGCACAGAGACCAGCCTTTTGTGGATTAGCCCTTTGAACAGATGTGCTCCAGGCTAACACTATTTACTGCAGAAGTTCAATAGTGGGACATGCCAACCACTTTAAATGCAGGAGATTCATCAAATCAGATGTTTTCTTCAATTAGATATTTGCAGAATTAAAAATTAGACACATTTTTATTAAATTACATGGTAAATGGCCTGCATTTGTATAGCGCTTCTACTAGTCCCTAAAGACCTCAAAGCGCTTTACACAACCAGTCATCCACCCATTCACACACTGTGAATGTACAGCTACATTGTAGCCACAGACACCCTGGGGCGCACTGACAGAGGCGAGGCTGCCAGACACTGGCGCCACCGGGCCCTCTGACCACCACCAGTAGGCAACGGGTGAAGACTGTCCAAGCTGGGGCTCGAACCGGCAACCTTCCGATTATAAGGCGAACTCCCAACTCTTGAGCCACGATCGCCCCAGCAATTACAGCAAAGTTTTGTTTGGAAGTCAGGGTTATGAGAACAAAATATTGACTTTCAGTTACTCACAATTATGATCAGTTGTGACACCATCAGTATCAACAGTGTTTGTGGTGCTCCAGCTGCAAACCACCTCACCATCACCTGAAGCAGCTGAGCTTCACAACACTTTGTCTCAAGGTGGCAGTAAAGCTGCCTGGCTAGCACACACAGTAATGTTAGCTGCTCAGCTATTAGCAATTACCCAATAGCTATTAGCTAGCTCGAAAAGACACAAGCTAGTGTACTCCCAGTGCTGGTCCCAAGCCCAGATAACTGGGAGGGTTGCACCAGGAAGCACATCCAGCGTCAAAGCTTTGTCAGATGGAAAAAGCAGATCCATCTGATCCATCAGACAGGGATGCAGCCAAAGTTATCATTACCCAATATTAGCTATCTGTTAAGCTGTCATTAAGGTAGCATTGAGTGACCATCTGTTAACAGTAATGTGGGTCATCAGTCCTGCCAGTTTGTAACAGTGTATTAGATGGGGTAACAGGATGACAGTTATTTGTGTTTAAATCTGTTGTGTTTCTGACTAAAGCTGAAAAACCAACAACTGAACAAATAGTCAGCTGTATGTGATGAGCAGGAGCACAGTACCACCTCACACCTAACAACATGTTTCTGGATCTACACAACACAATTATAAAGTAACTGTCAAACAATATTTATAATACGATGTGAAAGAGTAGGAGCAACGGGGTGTGTATTTCATCACATGTCTGTCTGAACGCTCTGTGAATGTAAGGCTATAATTCCTTCACTGTCATCTGTCACCACATACAGACGCACAGCATTAACACTGTGTACCACTCTGCATACTGTGGCTCCTCTCAAATAGAAAACCTCACATCAGAAGTACTGGAATAACTCTCAAACTCACACCTGCGAGCTGGAGAGGAAACAGTGTGTCACTAACTCACAACAACTTCCTTCACAGCACAGCTTTAGTCTGATTACTCTGACTGTGACAACTGGCCTCTGTCAGCGGTATCATACACCACCATCTTTAACAGGTGTGTTTCATCATGTTTGACAATCAATGTTGTAACACTGGATTATTTATTCATTTTTACAGTGAGCAGAATAATAAATGAAGCTTGTTTTTAAATATCAGGCACAGTCAGCAGTAGGCATCATTATTACTGTCAGTCAGATCTACAGGTAGAACTGTTCAGGTGTATCAGGTGTCCTCAAATCCTGTCACACTCAGGTGTGTTCAGTTTGTCAGGCTCCAGTAATTAAAGGCAGTGTGTAATGTGTGTATGGGTGTTGATCTCCAGTTCAAGAGTTCTTTAAAACAATGCAAACTCACTACAGACCTCAGCTGGCAATGCTGTGATTGTGCATCTACAGTCACACTACACACGTTTCACCTGTAGAACAAAACTGCTGCTTACTAGCGGACACAGACAATAACCATGCCTTGTGGAATAATCCTCCTGCAGAGCTGTGGTCAGTGTCTAACATGGTTGTGTCTATACTGGTTTAAGCGTCTCTTCATTGAAACCTTGGCTTCCAGTGTAGGAACGTTCTTGTCTTTAGACTTGGAAAGAGAACCGAGAACAGTTAGTAGAACACAGAGCAAAACACGTGACCAGCAGCGCTGCAGTAAATCAGTAACAAGGTTGGTGTTAGCTGACAGCGATAACCAGTTTATGTAAGACAAACACTTCCTGTTCCTTATTCAGACTGCGTTTCCTTAAAGATTTGGACTTTGCCCACATTGGTAATGATGTACAACAGCTGCACAGGTGCAAACCTAACAGGTAACAGGTTCCCATCACTCTGATTCATGCTCCTTGTTTTTAGCACATAAACTCCTCCCTTTCAGTTTTTTCATGAGCCTCCTAACTCATCAGCTCTACCTGGAGAAACTCATCAGATCTGTCAGAGAGGAAAAAGCTTCAAACATGCATAAATCCAAGCACAACAGAGCCCTCTGTTGTGCCTCTGGGCTCTGTTGTGCTCTCAAAGCTCTAATCATGTGTTTCCTGCAGAACGGTCAGAGAGGTTCAAAACAGCTTCAATCATCAGCTTTTAATACAACATTTTCTTATCCGAAGGGCGACGTGACCCAAATTCTGGATGGATCAGACAACTGCTGTGTTACTTAAAGGTTTATTTCCAACCCAGTTAGCAAAAATAAAAAGAGCGCTCCTCCCAGAAGACCGTGACCACGGGCTTTTCCACTTACAAAAGATAAAATAGATTATTGATCTGAAGGAGGAGAAGGGTGAGTGTGTGTCCTAGAAAAACCATGTGTCTCTAACAGTGTCTCAGGCTGAGTGAGTCACTGAGCCTCTGTCAGGCTGACGTGAGATTAGAAACACCGGTCATCAAACACGTATCCAACCACGACACAGTGATATTAACTATTCACACTAAATCATTTCTCAATTTTCGTACCAAGTCGTCCAAGCTGAGACTGTCCTCTCATTAAAACCACAGCTGTTTATTTATACCAGTCTATGGCCGTGTACTGGAGCAGCACTCGGAGACAGACAGCCATCCCCACAGGCTCAAAGGAAATGCAAAAAATTGCAACCAGGAAGAAACTAGGAAAGGAAACTACTAAGGAAACATGAGCAGAGGGCGGCTGAGGACACGAACACACTGAGGATAACCAGACCACAGGTGGGAACACGGCTCAAACTAAGGGGAAACGGAGACAGAGACTATCAAAATAAAACAGGAAGTGAGGTTATTGCTTTAGTTTTGACTATAGTTCTCCCTCTACAGTGATTTCACTGACTGACTGTTAAGCCACTGTACACTGACCCTCCTGTGCCAGCCTCAACAGTGATTAGCTACAAGCCAAAATATCATTTATCCCAAACTGGACGAGCTTTTCCAAAAACACAGCTCTGCACAGGGAAACTGATGAATTAACATATCTAATATTTAACCAGTATTAACTCAGTGCATACCATGAAGTCAGCACACTGAGTCTTTATCGAGCTAACTTCAGCCTGCCGTTCGTCTGTTTGCTCCTCGAGGTGGCCGGGCTCTTTTTCTCTGGTCCTCTGCTTCAGGTGGACTGATGGGCGGCCGTCACCTGCTCTGTGCTCCTGGGTGGAGCTGTTCCTCCATCTGCTCGTCTGAATCAGATCACTGTTCATCGTTCCTGATGCTGCTCACTTTCATTCTCACCAGCCTCCTGCTCTCCACCTCTACAGGCCAGTTTCCACTGGACAGCAGCCCACGCCCTCAATAAGCTTTACACAGGTGTCTTCATCCAGAACATAAGTAAGAGATCCACACACCCACACTAACTGGAAACCTGCCTGACTGCCACTGTCGTTCTCTTCACCACGCTCGTCTTAATATCACTGTGTAAACTTTGCATTTCAGTCTGATTCTTGGGTCCAAATAATCCATCAAACTCATTCTAATAGTAGACAAACTGAGCTCCATGATGCATGTATCAGCATTTTTCAGTCAGGTTCATGAATCACATCCAGCCTCCGTTATTTCTAAACCAGCTAAATAAAGAAATCACTGACATGTGTTAGCAGGATCACAGAGCTGCATCACTCAGGTTCACTAACTTATATAAACTGCTGTGTGGTTCCAGTTTATCCAGTTTACAGTGGTGGAAATGTGGCCTTGGTTACAGCTACAGCACTCGTTGATTAAAACCAGAATGGCTTTAATCAAGTGAGACAAACGAGTGCATCTGCATAAATACGAAAAGGCTTTTTTATATGAAAGGTGAGCTTTCCTATATTCATTACACTGAATCACACATTTTGTTTTACGTTTGCTGATTGTGACCCTGACGAAACACTGATAACTCCAGTTTCCTCCACTCAGGGGATTCCCATGTGCACCAGTAGGAAACCAGCTCCCCACTACTGAACGACACACAGACCAGCTGATTACATTAGTTCAGCATCCAAGAGCCGGTGTTGAGCTTGCAGTTTGGACCTTAGCACGGTTTAAAAACAGGGATTATTAGTGTGTGTACATACACAGTGACTCGTCCATACTAATAACTGAAGACATTACTGTCCTCCATCTTTTCTTAGCCTGTCTCAGAAGGTTCGCCTAACTCTTGGACTCTGGACATGAGGATCCATCGTTATTCCATCAGGGAGTTAGCAGCATCTGCAAGAATGACCAAATCAACCATTTGGTCCAATCTTACCAGAAGTTAACACTCATCAGTTCAGCAGCATTAACAGGACAAAAGGAAGACCACTCAATGGAGACCATCTTTCCCTGGGTTGGCAGAGACAGGTTTACTACATCAGGTTACGAATCAAAGCATACTGCAAAAACATCCAAGACTTTCCAAAGAGATGGAAAGTTCCTCACTTATCTGAGCCCAACAGGGCATCTGTACAGAAGAAAAAGAATTTTTATGTTCATGGTTTCTGGAGTCGTTAACTACCAAACAAACAAGAACCTACATTGAAAATGATTTTTTCCCATTTTTAGTGTCTGAAAATGGAGTTCTTGTTTATAAAAATGGCTTTAATTCTGAACCCTGAGTCCAATACGTTTGTTCTCCTTAAATGAAAGCACTCGACTGCAGACACATGTTGACTGCAGTACTTCAGGACCCAGCAGCACACTGGTCTCTGGTTCCAGTTCCATGGTAACCATGTGAACACCAGTCTGTAGATGCCCAGAAGAACAGCCCCTGTTACTGACACTGGCTTCCACACAGGAAATGATGACATATGGCTTTGCTGCTGATGCCTTATCACAGGTAAATCAAAGCAAACATGTTCTTCAGCCCTGCCTTATTATCAGTTAAATTACTTTTCAGTCCATGCATGAAAACCAGTAACACAATTCCATCAGCTCTGGCAGGCTCTGCATGAAAACCCTCCTGGAGACTGGAAGCTCTTATATGAAGAGACTGGTGCATCATAATCAGAGGCAGGCTGTGTACAAGCCTCATCTGTCTGCTCTCACAGTGACTCAGGCTCTGCTCTGACTCGATTTACTGCTGAGGGCAGCCAGCAGGAAAACATCAGATGCTAGAACTTAATACCAAAGTACTAAACAATCACACTGGGCTTCATGGCACCCGGGTCATACAGGCTGAGTGGGAAGACGATGGGATGACACCCAGAAGTCCCTGTGGTAGCAGAGGGGTGAAGATTTATTACCACATGAGGGTCTGCAGGTTCTTGTGTCCCACAGCAGGAACCCACAGACTGTCATGTGGACATCAGCAGACACAAAGTCACTGCAAATACTTCTTTAAATCAACAGAATCACTGAATCTCTGCTTTTTATTTGTTACGCTTTGTCCAAGTCCCAGGAGACACTGCTGTGTAACCCTCTGTATTCTGTTCTATTAACAGTCTGGCCATTAGTCTGTATAATACAGACCCTTCCTGTGTCCATCTGCACAGGACGTACCCTTTGCTACTATTTCACCAGAATATGCAGATAACTGTCCATCACATAGTCAAGCTAGGACAGCTGCATGGACACAAGAACACACAAAAGTATCTGACTGCAATTAAGCCTGAGAGCGTTTCTTTACATCTAAAAAACATAAAACAAATCTCCAAACTGAGCTGAGAATAGTTCTGCTACTGTAGGCCGACAGTAGAAGGCTGCCTCAGACGCATCCTGTGGACAGCAGTGATGAGCATGGGAACAACAAGAAGCAGGCAAGCCATCGACTTTTTCTCTGGTGGTTTGTGCACAAACTGCTGCTCTCTGACTGTAAGCTGATGGCAGACCAGCATGCTGTGAGCTCAGTCTGTGCTTCAGAAACACAGCCAGCCTGAGTAAGTGGAGGTTCTTCAGTGATGTGTCAGCGTGACACAGTAACCGCTGGGCAGCGTGTGTGATGCAGAGAAGCTGGAGTTTGATAACGCTGTTATTAACTCATTTAGTACATTAGCAATGACAGCTGACCATGTCCCAGCAACAGTTTGTCTGCACACATCGATAGCCAACTGTCACACTCATGAACAGCTGATTGTACTCTGACACGTTCCTTATGGACGGCTGCTATAAACACAATATAAAGTCTTTAACATGATCTCATCTTTAAACACATGCAGCAGTAAGATTAACCTGCTCAACACTGACAGGGAACATTTTTCTGAAGAAATTTAACTTTGATACACAGTAGTACAGTTCGATGTGTTCTCAGGTGTTTTCATCATGTTTTGTTGCTTCTCTTT